>NC_058084.1:433321618-433621618 GCF_014858855.1 Bufo gargarizans | reverse complement strand
TCTCATCTCTGAAAGACCAATATTCCTGTAGAGTTGCAGGAATTGCAACTTTATCATCTGGCCATCCACTCAAGACAACAGATTTCAGAGCTTGTAACGTTGCGTCACCACAGTGTGTTGTATGAGTTGCTGCAGACACTGAGCAGTGACATTAAGATAGTTGGCTTGATTGATGTCGGCAAAGAAAATTTGTTCCTGTTGCAGCTGACAAATTGATTGACGCTCGTGCTCACCTCCAGGTGCCACATTATCCAACGTAGCTCTGCTCAAACCATCGCTGATATACATTTCACTTCCTGGCTTATAGACAACATTGGGGTTGTAATGCTGCAAAGTAAGCATCATGCTCTGCAAACGCTTGGGAGCACACAAAAGGGGCTTCATGAATATGGCTATCAGAGGTTTGTGGTCATTCTCAGCTGTAATTGAGTCCCGCCCAGAATCGAGCACTTGCTGAATTGTGTGTAGCTTCCTTACTTTCATGTTACGGGAGAGACACACCCTTGCAAAGTGATTTGGCTTACCGCATGCAGTACAGAATTTCTCATATGCAGGGCACTTTTCTTTCATACGTAAATGCAAACTGCCACAATACTTGCATTAAACAGGCTTCTGCTCAGGTGAGTTGTGTGAGCGACTCTTGTGTTGAAACTTGTGCCGCTGTGAAGAGGCTATATTGATATTGTCAGTCGCCTTATCCTGCTCCATAGCTTTCATATGCTTGTCAGTAGGTTCTGCGAAGTGACATATCTCAAGCGCTGTTTGAAAATCTAAATCGCGTTTCCTCAACAAGTGGCGGCGTGTGTTTTAATTGATGATACCCAGAACCAGTTTATCATGAATACGTTCATCTCTCAAAGAGCCATACTCACAGCTTGCAGATTTTTCTCTAAGGCGTGTGACAAAATTGTCTATCGATTTACTGTCTTCTTGCTTGCAGCAGCCAAATATATATCTTTCATATATGACATTTTTAGAAGGCCTGAAGAAAGTTTCTAATGCATCCAGGATGGCTTTGGTGTCAATCTTTTGCTCTCCTGTAAGGTTTAGATTATGCTTGTAAACATGGAGGCATTCACTGCCCATCACCCTCCTCAGAGTGGCTGCCTGCACTGCTGCAGGCTTCTCCTTTAACCCTGTGGCGAGGCAGTAGTCATCAAACTCAGTTTTGAAGGTGTCCCAGTTATCACAAACGTTGCCGCTTACCCTTATTGGCTCAGGCAGCGGAATGCTGTTAGCCGCCATGTTGCTGCTATTGCTTGCATCAAATGCTCAAATCCACGGACAGGAGACAGGAGAAACAATCACTCTGCAAGGCTGGCAGGCTCTCAGCGGCAAATGTGCAGAAGCAGCGCAGATCCAGATACTTCTGACACCATGTTTCATGTGATGTAAATAAACACAGCACGCGGGATTACTGCACAGGAGCCATGTTGGTAACATAACATAAAGACAGGAGCAACGGCCACTAACGGAAAACAGGAAACAGGAAGTGGTGCACCAACATAACATCCATAACATTATTCATCGGATAACCCCTTTAATATTTATTTGCTGGTGCTATCAGACAGGTGTAGGATCCCTAACCCATACATTTTGGGACTGTCCTGGAAATTTTAGGATTTTTTTTTTTCAATTTTTGAGAAATGGTCAAGGATTTGTTCCTTTCTGTGTTGATAAAAAATTAACTAACTTACCTGCTTAACATGCCTCATCTAAAGGTATACTGTAAGCAAAAAGTTTTGCAGACTGTCTTCAAATTTTAACTGTGCACCAATCCTTTGTATTGTAGCCTTCTCTTAGAAAAAGACCACCCCTCTACCATGCTCAGACCTTTTTTCAAGATATATGAAATCCAATGGATTCAACATCAGACTGTAGTGATGAATGATGGGCTTGCCTTATCTGATACTATTATTAACCCTGAGACTATTTCTGTGCTGAGTTGGTCATATACTGTAATTTCATACAGTAAAAAAAATAGTGCATAAAGATGTCGTCTACCACAAGTCCTTTCCAAAAGGAAAGGGATTCTGATGAGAGGACCATGCAATTCCAAAAAAGAGTGAAGATCCAGCTTCCCATAAAAGCAGTCACCTTTATTTTTAAAGCAGTAAAAAAAAGTCACAAGTACAAGAACACTCTCATTGATGTCTAGTGTCTAGTATACTCTTGGTGTTATATCTAACTATGAAAGTATAGAAAATCTGTTATATCCCTTGGGATAGGTCATTATTAGTGTTGAGCAGGCACCAAAGTGCTTGTGTGCTCGAGTAGAACACTTTGCGATGCTCGGGTGTTCTACCGAGCACCCGAACATAATAGAAGTCAATGGTAGAACCCCAGGCACTCCCTGCTCTGAAGAGGGGTGAGTGTTGGGACTCTAGTTCAGCTTAGGAGTACCTGCTCTGACTCCATACATAGTTATATCCATATATGGAATCAATGCTTGGGGACACCCCAGTATATTTAAATCAATTTTCTGAAACATTTCTGCCAGGATTTGAACTCCCAAGCTTGTACATTAGAGACAAGGACCTTATCCACTCAGGTATAAAGCTGAATGCTAAACTGTGTCACAAAAACCTCATCGTAGTTTCTGATTTAGTGAGTATTCCTATTCAGCAGAAGACTTATTTAATATTTCTGTGCAGGTTAGCCTGTAGCTGTATAGTGTTGTGGTAACGTCCTTGCCTTTAATGTACAAGCCTGGGAGTTTGAATCCTGGTAGAAACATTTCAGAATTAGAGCTTAAATTTATATATTATATATTTATATTATGACAAATCGCGTAAACACTGCTGGCGCGTTAGTTAACCCAAAAGGCATAACCAGATTCTTGAAATGACCCTCGTTTGTGTTGAAGGCCGTCTTCCACTCATCCCCCTTGGCTCTAACAATTTGCTCAAAAAGGTCAGAGATCAAGGGATAAATTAATCCCAAGGCTTTAAAAAATTCATCCACTGACCGGAGGGCCAGAGAACCGGTCAGCAGAGAAAAGGCCTAGGACTGCGCATCCCCTTTAAGCAAGGAAATGGTTATCCCTACTCTCTGACTCTCATCACCAGATGAAGAAGGCCGCAGCTGAAAATACAACTTGCATGACTCTCTAAAGCTGATAAAATCATTCACACCCCCAGAAAACCAATCAGGGAGAGCAACCTTAGGTTCAAGGCTGGACTGGAAGCAGAAAATTCTGACAAAGTGAAACTGCATTGCGGAGGTCAGCTACCTCCCAAGTTAAATCCTGCATGCGATCAACCAACAAATCAATTGACTCCATCTCAAAGCTGCTGAGAAATGGCAGTCTAGGTTTTGGGCAGGTTATAATGTCACACTGGACAGGATACAAGATACAACAGAAATCCACAAACAAGTGTCTAGGCCAGAAGCTGGGGATAAAGGTCACCTCCTTACAAATCCCTACCAGCTCTCCCTAGACGTCTGTGCCCACGTTCAGACCCTAGAGGTGGGAATCAACGTGCCCCCGTGCCTAAGGCTGAAGATTCCCTAAAATCCCTAAGATGGTGACAGGGGGAAAGAGACAGCTTGCTTCCTCAGACCTGGAAGAGGCAGGAGTCTCTCTAACAGCCTAGACAGAACACACACAAAAAAACAAAACCAACTTATCTTGTCACAGAGCAGATACAGCAGATACAGCAAATCCATCCATCCTTCCTTCCACTGAGCAAGATAGAAGCTATAACCCGCACAGGACACTGGGAAGGGGCGTAATTTAAACTCATACAAACAACCCCACCCAGTGCACCTAAAGGGAGGCGGATACAGCTCAACTCCAAACCCAAAACAAAAAACTACACACGTGCTGCTAACCTGGCAGACCTCCGCACATAACCTGAGCAGGGCATGACACCACTATACTATACAGCTGCATGTTAATTTGCACAGAAATATAAAATAAGTCTACTGCTGAATAGGAATACTCACTAAATCAGAAAATACTATGAGTTTTTTCTGACACAGTTTAGCATTCAGCTTTGTAGCTGAGTGGATACGGTCCTTGCCTCTTATGTACAAAGGGTTGTGAGTTCAAACTTCAGCAGAAACTTTTCAGAAATAGATGCTAACTGACATTTAAATACACTGACTCGAGCACATGTGGTGTTCGGCCGAGCATAGCGATGCTCAAACCGAACTGGTGTTCGGCCGAGCATGCTTGCTCAACACTAGTCATTTATATTAGATCTGTGGTGGTCTGATGCTTGGCACCCCTGACCATCAGCTGTTTGAAGGTGCCACAAGTTCTGCCCTCTCTTGCATGTTAACTTTGGTCCGTACTCCAGAATGCTGTATATTTAATAGTGGCTGCTCCGTGTGTTTGATTATCATGGCATAATGCTGAAATGGACAGAACAGCCGCTACCAAGTATACATGCTCAAGCATATGGACCAAATATTAACTAATATCCAAGCACTGTAACCCCATCAAACAAATACATAATAGGGGTTCCAAGAGTTGAACCCCCACCTATCAAATATTTATGACCTATACTAAGGACATGACATCAATTTTGCTATCTTGGATATCTTGTTTAATCCTAGACGGTTCATATACAATAGCCAATACACAACCAGAGTGAGTTGTTAGAGGCTTGTTATATCATGTACTCACTGTATTTCATTACATTAAGGTGGTTTGTGTTACATGACCCATTATAGCACTCTTACCTTGACAATAAATCAGACATAAGGCAGGAGTCTGGTAGATGTCCTCAGATAAACTCAAACCTTTTAAAGCAGTTACCTTTATAATTGGGCCTCTGCAAACAAAAGAAATTCAATTTTGCTACCAATCTACAGATTGCTGATGTAACCCTTTTAACTCTGATGCCCCTGTGAACCATTGCCTGAATTTATTTGCAATGTATGTTGTGTATATATATATTATTTACAATACAGGTAGATTTTCCAAATTTTTTCACATTACATCTACAAACTTAAATGTATTTAATTGGGATTGTATGCAATAGATCAGCATAAAGTAGCAAGTATGTGTGAAGTGCAAAGAAATTGATACATGGTTTTCAATTTTTTTTAAATAAATAAAAACCTGAGTGTGGAGTGTATTTGTATGTATTCCTCTGTACTCTGATACCCCTAAATAAAATCCAGTGTGACCATTTGCCTTCAGAAGTAATTACTACATAGAGTCCACCTGTGTGTAATTTATTCTCAATATAATTAAAGCTCTTCTGTGAAGGCCTCAGAGGTTTTTTAGTGAACATTAGTGATCAAACAGCATCATGAAAACCAAGGAACACACCAGACAGGACAGGGATATAGTTGTGGAGAAGTGTAAAGCAGGGTTAGGTTATAAAAAAATATTCCAAGCTGTGAACATCTCATGGAGCACTGTTCAATCCATCATCCGAATTGGAAGAAGTATGGCACAAATGAAAACCTACCAAGACATGGCATCCACCTAAACTGATAGTCCAGTCAAGGAGAGCAATAATTAGAGCAGCCATGAGGCCCATGGTCACTCTGGAGGAGCTGCAGAGATCCACAGCTGAGGTGGGAGAATCTATCCACAGGACAACTATTAGGCAACTTTCACACTGGCTTTTTGGCTTTCCGTTTGTGAGATCCGTTCGGGGCTCTTACAAGTGGTCCAAAACGGATCAGTTTTGCACTACTGCATTCTGAATGGATAAGGATCCGCTCAGAATGCATCAGTTTGCCTCCGTTCCATCTCTATTCCACTTTGGAGGAGGACACCAAAACGCTGCTTGCAATGTTTTGGTGTCCGTCTGACGAAACTGAGCCAAACAAATCCGCTCTGATACACAATGTAAGTCAATAGGGACGGATCTGTTTTCAATAACACAATCTGGCACAATAGAAAACAGATCCGTCCTCCATTGACTTTCTTTTTTTTTTTTATAATTGTATGTTTATTATGGTATAAAACAGAGACGTGAATACACTTTTACTATAGAATAGTGCACAGAAGTACAAGGAAAGGATAATACACAAAATATATCTCATACATATTGGATGGGCATATGTAACATTTGATAATATTCAGTGATGAAGCATTAAAGATCGAACAAAAAAAAACTAAAAAACTTTGAATTAAACTAACTGAAACTGCATCTATCCATAACCAGCCCAAGGAAGAACTGCTTTGCAATATATCTTAAACAAAGAAACATCAGGTAGAAGCGAGATAGTCATAAGGACCCTAAGGCCCAAAGTTTGTCAACCAGTAATACCCAACCCAACAAATAGCCAACAGACATGACAAATGACATGGACAAAGACATAAAAAAAAAAAAGGAGGGGCGGGAGGGATCAATCCTTTCACCAGAGATCTTCGCGGTTGCCTAGTGGCCCAGTAAGTATCCCATATGTCCCATATGGCATTAAAGAGAGCCATTTTGTCCTGAAACATAGCAGTGGAGTACTCCATTGTTCGGACCTCCATCACCCTGGCATACAAATCAGAGACCCGTGGTGGTTCGGGGCTTTTCCAGGCTCGAGAGACTAGACAACGAGCTGCTGTTAGTATCAGTAGCAGCAGCTTGAGTGCATGTTTTTTAACTTGTATGGGGACCACATTAAGCAGGAAGGACACAGGTTCCGGTCGGATTTCAATTCCAAAAACATCGCTCAGGAGGGCGCCTACTTCAGTCCAGTAAGGGCCTATCTTGGGACAATCCCAAAAGATGTGAGGCAATGTACCCCTATGTAAGCCACATCTCCAACAATCACCCGGGACTACTGGATTCATTCTATGGAGGAGGTCAGGAGTGTGATACCAGTACATTAAGATTTTATATTGGTTCTCCTGATGAAGTACCGACATAGATGATTTCGCTGCCCTCCTCCATATAATGTGCCAGAGTGAGTCCGGCAAGGCCCTCCCCAAATATTTCTCCCACCGCACCATGTAGGAATGCCTTTGGACCCGATCAGGGAAGGGAGTCAGCAATATAGAGTAAATCTCAGAAATTAAACCTTTTGCATGTACCCCTTCCCTGCATATCCAATCAAAGGGGGTCGGAAGGGAAACCGTGACCCCCAAAAAGATGGACTGGGCAAAGGGCCAAATCTGGATATAAAAGAAGTTGGAGGAGGGGGGGAGATCATATTTGGCCTGTAGGGTAGTAAACGGCAGGAGGACCCTAGTGAAGGGGTCCACAATATCAGCGTACCGAAACAACCCCCGTTAAAACCATGATCTCGTTGTAGACATGATAAGACTAGCAGGAAGCGAGGGGTTATATAAGAAGGAGGTCATGGCGGAATGAGTAGACTCCAGAGGGAATTTACTACTGCACTGCTGCCAGATGCGTCTGGTACACGCCATGGGCCCTAGGAGATCCTTGGCTGGCTGAGTCTTGTCAGGCCCGGCCCATAGCATGGAGTTAGGGTGTACAGGAGCTAGCCAGAGTCTTTCTACCTGCATCCAGATCCTTTAAGGGGGACTTTAATTGGTAAGGTCTCAAAAAGGTACAAAAGCTTGGGCAGGATCGTCATTTTAGTCGCAGAAATACGCCCCATGAGAGAGAGTGGGAGAGGGTGCCACCTATCTAGAAGACCCCTAATCTCTGCATATATGCGTGGGAAATTAGCTTTGTAAAGCTCGCCATATCAGGGAGTGAGGTCAACCCCCAAATATCGCAGTGAATCCATCTTCCAATGGAAAGGGAAGTTCACTTTGAGAGAGCTCAGGGCCGTCCGAGAAAGATTAAGAGGGACGGCCTCAGTTTTATGAGTGTTGACCTTATACCCCGAGAGACGACCAAACTTCTGTAATATGGAGTGGAGGTTTGGTAGGGAAATGTGAAGCTTGGTAAGGGTAAGGAGGATGTCATCAGCATATAGCGATAGCTTAAACTCCCTATCCTTGACCATAACACCTCTAATATCCGGGCAAGCCCTGATCTTGGCCGCCAGGGGTTCTATACACATGGCAAAAAGTAGGGGAAATAGGGGGCAACCCTGCCTCGTTCCATTAGCAATGTTTATGGGTCGAGATTGAGCATGAGGAAGTCAGATCGTCACTGTGGGGGAGGAGTATAGACTATGAATGGCTCGAACAAATGGGCCAGAAAGGCCGTAAGCCTGGAGGGTAGCAAAAAGGAATGGCCAACCTAAATGGTCGAATGCTTTTTCTGCATCCAAGCTAAGAAGTAATGCCTCCTCACCCGAGCGAGATATGACATCTATCAGGTCAATATTTCTTTGTGTGTTGTCGGCCCCCTGATGGCCCGGGACAAATACCACCTGATCTTTATGAATCAGGGAGGGGATAAAGACGTTTAGTCGGGTAGCTAGGGTTTTGGTGAAAATCTTAAGGTCTGAGTTAAGTAGGGCAATGGGCCTATAGTTAGGGCATTAGTGCAGATCCTTCCCAGGCTTCGGAATCATCATAAGATACGAGTGGGACATTGGGGCAGGCACAGCATTGCCCGCTAGGAAATGATTGAATAGGGTAACTAAGTGAGGGATTAGTTCAGCCTTAAAGGTCTTATAATATTTGTACGAAAAGCCATCAGGCCCTGGGGATTTACCCTCAGGTAGATGTTCCACCACCTCCCAAATCTCCTCCGACATGATCGGACTATTAAGAACGGCAAGGTCAGAAGCCAATAGGGTAGGAAGGTGACAGGATGCTAAATAAGGAGTGTACTATCTCTCAGTCCTTCATCTGTGGGAAGGTCGGAGGGTAAGTTATACAGGGAGGAATAATAAGCTGAGAACCGGTCCAATGGTGTTCAAGATGGATCCGTCTTGGCTATGTTAAAGATAATACAACAGATCCGTTCTGAACGGATGCAGGCGGCTGTATTATCTGAATGGATCCGTCTGTGCAAATCCATGATGGATCCGCACCAAATACAAGTGTGAAAGTAGCCTTAGCTGTGTGCTCCACAAATCTGGTCTTTATGGAATGGAAGAGTGGCAATAATAAATAAACCATTTATGAAAACAAGCCATAAGAAGTCCTGTTTGCAGTTTGCAACAAGCCATGTAGGGGACACAGCAAACATGTGGAAAAAGGTGCTCTGGTCAGATGAGACTAAACTTGAAATTTTTTGCCTAAATGCAAAACGCTATGTGTGGCAGAAAACTAAGACTGCACATCACCATTAACACTCCATTCCCAATGTGAAACAGGGTGGTGGCAGCATCATGCTGTGGAGATGCTTTTATTCAGCAGGGACAGTTAAGCTGGTCAGAGTTGATGGGATGATGGATGGAGCTAAATACAAGGCAATCATGGAGGAAAACCTGGTATAAGCTGCAAAAGACTTGAGACTGCGGCAGGAGGTTATATTTCAACAGGACAACAACCCTAAAGCATATTCTTGTGTTAGGCAAAAATGTCAGCCTCTAGATGTGCAAAGCTGGTAGAGGCATACCCCAAAAGACTTGCAGCTGTACTTGCAGCGTAAGGTTGTCATACAAAATATTGACTCAAGGCGGCTAAATAGAAAAACACTTTCCATATTTTTTTTAATAACATTTTTTTTAAAACTATGTATCATTTTCTTTTCACTTCACTTTAGTCTATCACATAAAATCCCAATAAAATACATTTGAGTTTGTGGGTGTAAAATAAAAAAATGTAGCATTGTAGATAGATGGATGAATAGATAGATAGATTGATAAAGGGGGCGTTGCTAGGGTCTCAAAAGATCTGGGGCCCAAGCCCCAATTGTCTAAGCCCCCCCCCCCCCAGATGTATGGTAGACATTCTCTTTTATCATCTTCTCCATTCAGCCCAGTCAACTTCTTTCAGCAATGTCCCATGTCTGCAGAGTTTGACACACAGACATCTTAGGTTCCTCACTTTTCTATCATTATCCTCCTGACCCTGGTGCCACAACAATATCATTCTGCTGCTACCCCCAATACTCTGCCTGCTGTGCTCTACAATACTCCCAAATACTATACTGCAGAAATTAGACTGCCATAAAGATAGTCTCTTTATAGTAATATAAAAGTCCCACGAATTGCAATAATTCTCTCCCAGAGTGCCTTCTTTAGTAACAGTGCCCCAATAATTATAATACTCCTCAAGAGTGCCCATTAGTGATGCTCCTATATTGTACCAAATAATAATACCAACCATAGTGCACCCTGTCATAATAAGGCATCTCTGTAGCACCCCTCATATTAATAAGGCACCCCTGTAGAGTCCCCAGTAGTATTAAGTCTCCTTGATAGTGTCTTCAGTAGTTATAATGTCCCCTATAGTGCCCCAACTAGTTATAATGCCCCCTATAGTGCCCCAGTCCTTACAGAGCACCCTCTGTAGTGCCCCAGAACATACAGTGCCCCCCTGTAGTTTTCCCAGACCCTACAGTCTCCACATTCCTTAAACTGCCCCTGTAGTGCCTCCAGAATTTATAATGCCCTTAAATCCTGTAGTATCCCCTTGTGGTACCCCAGTTCTTATAGTGCCCCCCTGCCATGCTTCCAGTCCTTAAACTGCCCTCCATAGTGCTCTCAGACCTTATAGTGCTCCTAATCTTTATAGTATCCCCCTGTGGTGCCTACAGTTCTTATAGTGATCCGCTGCAGTGCCATCTGTCTTTAGGGTCCATTCACACGTCCGTTTTTTCTTTCCTGATCTGTTCCGTTTTTTTCAGGAACAGATCAGGACCAGATCTGGACCCATTCATTTTCAATGGGTCCTGGAAAAAATCGGACAGCACAATGTGTGCTGTCCGTTTCCGTTGTTCCGTTCCGCATGTCCGTTTAAATATAAAACATGTCCTATTCTTGTCCTGAAAAATCGGATCCTGGTACAATACAAAGTCAATGGATCCGCAAAAAACGGATGACATTCGGATGTCATTCCGTATGTCATCCGTTTTTTGCGGATTCCGTTCCTGGAAACACATAACAATTTTTTTTTATTTTTTTTTTTCAATTTTTTTTCAAAGAAATCCAAACAACTTTATTTGATTATTGAAATGTATACATGTTCCCGTTTTTTGCGGATCCGCAAAAAACGGATGACATACGGATGACATACGGAAACATTTTCAGGAACAACGGATCCGCAAAAAACGGACCGTTTTTCAGGATGAAAAAAAACAGGACGTGTGAATGGACCCTTAAACTGCCCCCAGACCATATAATGCTCAAAGTCCTTAAACTGCTCCCTGTAGTTCCAACAGTCTTTACAGCAGGGATGTCAAACTCGTGGCCCTCCAGCTGTTGCAAAACTACAACTCCCATCATGCCTGGGCATACTACAGCTATCAGGGAATGATGGGAGTTGTAGTTTTGCAACATCTGCAGGGCCATGAGTTTGACATCCATGCTTTACAGTGCTCCCCCAGTAGTGTCCCTAATCTTTATAGTGCTCCCCTGTAGTGCTCACATTCCTTATAGTTTCCTCCCCCAGCTGCCACTATTTTGCATGGTGTTCCGTGCCCGCCTTACACCAGCATGTGTCCCAGAACATCACTCGTGCCCTGACCAATGCAGTTACTGGGATGGTCCACTTAACAACGGACACATGGACAAGTGCTGGTGGCCAGGGATGCTACATTTCCCTGACAGCACACTGGGTAAATGTTGTGGAGGCTGGGAGTGAGTCGTACCCTGGGATGGCACAGCTGCTACCCACGCCCAGGATTGTGGGCCCTACGTCCATCAGGGTCTCCGCCAGCAGCTATATTACTGGCTCCAACCCCCATTTCTCCTCCTCCGTCGCCTCCTCCTCCACTTCCACCTCCAGCTGCAGTCAGCCATCAGTCACTAGCTGGGAGCAGTGTAGCACTGCTGTGGGTAAACATCAACAGGCCATGCTGAAGTTGATCTATTTAGGGGACAAACAGCACACCGCCGCAGATCTGTGGCAGGGTATAAGGGACCAAACCGAGCTGTGGCTCTCGCCACTCAACCTTCAACCAGGCATGGTTGTGTCTGACAATGGCTGTAACCTGGTGGCGGCTTTGGAGCTCGGCAACCTGACACACATCCTATGCCTAGCCCATGTCTTAAACTTAGTGGTTCAGCGGTTTATCAAAACCTACCCCAATTTGCCAGAGCTACTAGTGAAGGCGTGCCATGTGTGTGCCCATTTCCAGAAGTCATCCACAGCTTCAGCTGGTCTGTCAATGCTGCCACAGTGCTTACGGCTTCCAGCTCACCAACTGTTGTGCGACGTGAGCATGCGCTGGAACTCTACGTTCTACATGTTGGCCAGGCTTTGTGAGCAGCAGAGGGCAGTTGTGGAATGCCAGCTGCAACATGGTTGTCGCCTTTCAAGTCAACTGCCACTATTCACAAGCGAGGAGGGGGCATAGATGTCTAACCTCTGTGAGGTCTTATAAAACTTTGATGAATACACACAGATGGTTAGTGGCGATAACGCTATTAGCGTAACCATCCCACTGCTGTGTCTACTCAAACGATCGCTGCTCACAATTAAGGACGACGCTCTGAATGTGGCAGACGAGGAAATGGGGGAGGACACTACACAGGGTGATAGCCAGACCACCCTCAATACGTCTTCTCAGCACAAATTGGACCATAAAGAGGAGGAGGAGGAGCTGGAGACAGTTGCCTCTGCTTCAGAGGGTAGTACCCATGGAACTTTAATTCCATCTGTTCAGCGTGGATGGGCATAAGAGGAGGAGGAGGATGAGATGATGGAGAGTCATCCTGATGTCGACATCGACGTCTTGCCTATTAGTACTCTGGCACACATGGCTGACTTCATGTTAGGCTGCCTTTCCCGCAAACTAACGCATTATACGCATTTTAGATAACACGGATTACTGGATGTTCACCCTTCTCGACCCCCGCTACAAAGATAACTTCTCATCTCTCATTCCTGTGGTGGAGAGGACGAGCAAAATGGTGCAATACCAGAAGATCCTTGTTGGAAAATTGCTCCCAAATTTTCTATCTGACAACGCTGGCGACAGAGTCCCGACTTCCTTAGACAACCGAGGAAGGGAGACAAGGGGAACACACAGCAGTTCCAACAAAGGCAGGGCAACACTCTACAAGGCATGGGACACTTTCAGGACTCCCCGCCAGCAACCTGAAACTCGGCCTATTGGTACAAGGAGGGAAAAGTTGTGGAAAATGGTGAATAAATACATAGCAGACCGTGTCAGCGTCCTAAATGATCCCTCAGTGCCTTACAACTACTGGGTGTCCAAGTTGGACACGTGGCATGAACTTGCGCTCTATGTCTTGGAGGTGCTGGCCTGCCCTGCCGCCAGCGTTTTGTCTGAGCATGTATTTAGTGCTGCTGGTGGCATTATAGCAGATAAGCATATCCGCTTGTCCACTTGCAATGCTGACAGGTTGACTCATATAAAAATGAACAATGCCTGGATTGCCACTGACTTCTCAACTCCACCAGAGGACAGCTGAGCTGATGATGAACATAAAAGCAATTTCAATCTATCATTTATATTGTACTCAATCTACAGTAGTGTATTCCCATGCACCTTTTCCACCACAAAAAAAAAGAGTATATGGTTGAATCTTGTTTTCTCCTCTTCCTCCTCCTCATCCAGATTGTATATATTCCCTCCACTCTAATTTTTTTAATAGGGTCAGCTCAACTGCAGGCCCTCAACTAAAAATGTTTTATAGGGTCAGTTCAGCAGCAGGCCCTCGCCCCTAATGTTTTAGAGGGTCAGTTCAGCAGCAGGCCCTCGCCCCTAATGTTTCAGAGGGTCAGTTCAGCAGCAGGCCCTCGCCCCTAATGTTTTAGAGGGTCAGTTCAGCAGCATGCTCTCACCCTTAATGTTTTATTAAGTCAGCTCAGCAGCAGACCCTCGCCCCTAATGTTTTAGAGGGTCAGCTCACCAGCAGGCCCTCACATATAGCGTTTTAGAGCGTCAGCTCACCAGCAGGCCCTCTCATATAATTTTTTACAGGGTCAGCTCACCAGCATGCCATCACCCATAATGTTTTTGAGGGTCACTAGCAGGCCATTAATCATACTTTTTCCGTAGACGGTGTCCGCTGCGGACAGTTAAATTATCCACGCCACATCTGCTGTGTAAAATGTGGGGAAATAAAAAATAAAATATTTTAGAGGGTTAGCTCACCAGCAGGCCCTCACCTACAAGTCCAGTCTCACTATCCAAGAGTCTGGTCAACACAATCCTCACCTCCGGGGGTCCCATAACTACTTAGTACCGAGGAGTATCGTTGGTTATCGGAATAAACCACACAAATCATCTCGATCCACCCGCTCACATTGGCCATGCAACACCACCCACAGAATCAAGAAAGAGGTATCAATCTGTCAATCCTTTCCGTGTCCGGGCTGGGTGAGGTTTCCCGTGTGTAGTCAAATTAAGCCACAGGCTACACTCCTGGTGGTGCCCTTCCATCAATTAGTTTAAGTTTCAGCTTTGCAACCATACTCCCCACAGAACCCCCAGAAAATGCTTGGTGGGTATTTGGAATAACACTGCAGGATCGAATCCCATGTCCGTCTAGCATTTATACTAGAATTGTATAATTATGGAATTGGCACTGGGTTCTGATTTGAATAAGTGGATGGATCTGTATAATTGCATGGCACATTGTCACCAAAAGGACTGGCAGCTGAATACATTCGTGCTTGAATTTGTCCACTGAGACTGCGCCATTCCATGCGCTAACTCTGCTCTGTAACGTTAGTGCAATTTAAAATGTATTTATATTTTCTCATAGGCCGGTGCTGACCACCATTTCCTGCACTAACTCTGCTCGCTAACATTAGCGCAATTTAAAAAAATAATTTTTAAATGTATTTATATTTTCTCGTAGCTGGTGCTGACCTCCATTTCATGCGCTAACTCTGCTCTTTAACGTCAGTGCATGCAAAATATATCTGTAAAATTCTGAATACATTTTTCATACCCAGTGTTTTTGATAATATCTCTGCAATGTCCTAGCACTGGCAGCCGGGTGTCACGTAACAACTTAGCACGGAGGAGTATCATGGGTATCGGAATGAACCATACAAATCGCCTCGATCCACCCACTCACAACGGCCATGCACTACCACCCACAGAATCGAGAAAGAGGTATCAATCTGTCAATCCTTTCCATGTCCAGGCCGGGTGAGGTTTCCCGTGCGTAGTAAAATTAAGCTGCAGGCTCTATTCCTGGTGGTGCCCTTCCATCAATTAGTTTAAGCTTCAGCTTTGCAACCATACTACCCCCACAACCTAAAGAGTTTGTTTTCCTTGAAAAAAAGCTTGGCGGGTAATGGGAATAACGCCGCCGGTTCGCCTGTGGGATCGTCTTCGAATCTCTGACTTTCATTGTTGATTAATGAAAACATTTGTGGCAACAAATGCTTTGGCTGTGGTTCGTCTTGCCACGGACCAAGAATTTCACCTATAGCTGTACAATACGGACGCCACCAGCCGTCCCTCTTAATCATGGCCCCAGTTCCAAAAATCAACAAAATTTTTGGGTGAACTTGCACTTTATATACTAGTAAATATACAGGAAAGAATGTTTCCTAACAATTTTTACTCTACAATCGATTTTATCTTTGGTTTTGTGCGTATTATTGTCAGTCTGTAAAAGTGGCGTACTACTCGGACAACATGGCTCCCAGCAGAGACATGGGAGTCCAAGATACATCCAGAAATCGTCCTCATGGTGTTCCCGATCCATTTCAGTGGTGTTTCTGTCACTTTCTGACCTTTTCCAATGGACCAGGCACCCTCCCCTCTTCAGAGCTTGGCCAAGCACACGAATATAGCAATGGCCTGAACACCCGAATACTTTGGTGCTCGATCATCACTACAATGCAGAACTTTCAATAAAGCAGACATAGGCAGGAGCTCTGAATAACACATTGTTGCTCCTGCCTGCCCTCGTTCAGCTTACCTAAAGCCTGTATACCCTGCACCAATCCGCAATGCAGAACTTTCATAAAGCAGACATAGGCAGGAGCTCTGCATAGCACATTGCAGGTCCTTCCCATTCTGTAGTGAACAGCACTATAGAAAGTCCCAAACTTCGGAGGCCTGTTTTGCTAGTAAAACAATAAAACAATCATTATCATTGAACTATATTTAAAAAAATACTTCTAAGGGATTTGTAACAGTTCAAAAAAAAGTTTAAACGTGTAGGTACACTTTAAAGAGGACCTTTCACCGATTATGACAATGTGAACTAACTATACAGACATGGAGAGCGGCGCCCGGGGATCTCACTGCACTTACTATTATCCCTGGGCGCCGCTCCGTTCTCCTACTATGCCCTCAGGTATCTTCGGTCACTAAGTTATAGTAGGCGGAGTCTGCCCTTGTTCTGCTGTAGCGCTGGCCAATCACAGCGCAGAGCTCACAGCCTGGGAGGTTATTTTCTCCCAGGCTGTGAGCTCTGCAATGCGATTGGCCAGCGCTACAGCAGAACAAGGACAGACTCCGCCTACCATAACTTTGTGACTGAAATATCTGCCTACTATAACTTAGTGAGCAAAGATACCGGAGGGCATAGCGGGAGAACGGAGCGGCGCCCAGGGATAATAGTAAGTGCAGTGAGATCCCCGGGCGCCGCTCTCCATATCTGTATAGTTAGTTCACATTGTCATAATCGGTGAAAGGTCCTCTTTAACATATAATTTGAGATAAGAGAAGTTTAGAAAAATTCGATTTGACAGCTTCCCCTTGGTTTGACAAGAAATTTGATTCAATACTAATACATTTGTCAAGAATTTATATGTTAAAACCCCATTCAGCCTATCAATCAATGGGACCATTTTTAATGGCTGCTTAGACAGAAGCGCACCCATCTAACGACCATTAAAAACGGTAATATGCTTGTGCAGTATGGCCTTTTGGGTTTAAAAAGAAATAAATAAATTCACTCACCTAATCCACTTGCCTGCGCAGAGGAATTCTCCTCCTCTCTTGAGTGGAAAAGACCTGCTGAAGAACCTGCTCTGAGCGTGATGCGATCTGCCAGTGTGATCACATTCTTTCTAAGACAACTCTAGCCACCATTTTAGGAAAAAATGATTTGTTACCCTGAAGCACGAGGAAATTCTGCTTTGTTGTGAATCAAATGTTTCCTAAACTTCTTATCGAATTTCGCTTCAGATGCTTCGATTCACTTAACACTACATATAATACAACATACCGTAAAATACCCTAAAACTGGGGCAGAAACAATAAAGCAAAGCTACTTACAGTATTTGCAAAAGTTTTGTACCTGACCCTCCCGACTTCAGCTGAAGTGCAGGCTTATAGCAGCTACTGATCATTTCATTAACATAAGTTATTTGCATTTTCAAGTTCTTTGAACTTGAATTTTCTCAGCAATGCTTTTAAATTATTGTTTAACGTTTGAATCTTTACTTGCTGCTATTTGAATGAGAACCACTCACATCACGGAGCACAAAGGTGCAAGGTTAATGTAAGCTAATGCTACCTTTGTTTGAGCAGCAGCAGATATCTGTGAAAGGCTATAATTAAGAACCCTGAAGATCAGATCACTTTTTTAATCTGTACACTACTTTACTAAATTACAGATTTCAAGAGTCAGATAACTGGAAAAATCTATGGAAGTGAAAAATAAAAAGCAGCTAAATAATTCTGCACATTAAAGCAAAATGACGTACCATAGTACATAATGAAGACTTCTATAGAAGTGCATGATGCCACTGCTGTAGAGTATCTTCATATACCTCCAATTTTGAATATCTTTTGATGTGCTCTATTGGGCTCATGCGATGACTCTAGTGGGAGAAGATCTCTGTAGATACTGTACAGTACAGAATGTGATAGCGTCTGGACAGCACTGCAGGCCTGTACTAAAATATAATAGTACCCTCCTGTGGATGATTGACTGCTTTCTTTCTATACCGTGTATAGGAAGATTGTTATTGCTACCAATTGGAGGGAAGCACGAGCTCATTAAAGTTGACATGGGGGGTAGCCAATAGAAGGCCACGACGGGGATGAAGCTTCCTAGCATCGCGGGTGACACTAGAGAGGCTCGTCCCCATCGCGACCTATTGGCTGCTCCCCCACCACCCCCCACCGCCGAATGTTTTGATCCGTGAGATGGGGAGATGCAGCGGCGGCCATGTGCCGATCAGCAGTGACATAGGTGCCAGGGAGTGGGGTAAGTATAATCTATATGGGGGGTCCGGGCTTTGGGAGGCATGTTTTAAACATTGGATACCCCCTTAAATACTTGGATTCTCACATACATGTATTGCAATAAGTGGACTCCATAACTCGAGTTACGCTGGGGGGTAGCCAATAGAAGGCCACGACGGGGATGAAGCTTCCTAGCATCGCGGGTGACACTAGAGAGGCTCGTCCCCATCGCGACCTTCTATTGGCTGCTCCCCCACCACCCCCCATCACTGGATGTTTTGATCCGTGAGATGGGAAGATGCAGCGGCGGCCATGTGCCGATCAGCAGTGACATAGGTGCCAGGGAGTGGGGTAAGTATAATCTATATGAGGGGTCCGGGCTTTGGGAGGCATGTTTTAAACATTGGATACCCCCTTAAATACTTGGATTCTCACATACATGTATTGCAATGAGTGGACTCCATAACTCGAGTTACGCTGGAGCTGCTTAAAAGAGTTTTCCTAATGTAAAAAATATCTTCATACCAAGTTAGCTAGTAAATACATGTAGAAGATATAAAACTGAGATTCCTTAGTGGTTGATAGTTATCTTTTAATGGTTAACTGAAAAGATGATGACAAAATTGCAAGCTTTCGAAACTACACAGGTCTCTGCCTGAGACATGTTAGGACACAGTATGGTATCTGAAGATTCACATATTTATACACAAAAACACTCGTGTTGATTGAGCACCGTAGTGCTTGGGTGCTCGGGGGCTCAGGCCGAACACATTGGGATGTTCGGGTGCTCGACCGAGCACCCGAGTATAATGGAAGTCAATGGGAGAACCCGAGCATTAAACCAGGCACCCCCTGCTCTGAAGAGGGGAGGGTGCCTGGTTCATAATAAAAGGTCAGAAATTGATGGAAACACCACCGAAATGGTTTGGAACAGCATAGGGAGGATGTCTGGATGCATCTTGGACTCCCAGGTCGCTGCTGGGAACGATGTTGTCCGAGTAGTACGCCACTTTTGCAGACTGACAATAATACGCACCAAACTGACGAGAAAAATTGATTTTAGAGGAAAAATTGATAAGTATATTTACTTATATTGATTTTCGGAACTGGGGCCACAATTAAGAGGGATGGCCGGAGGCATCCGTATTGCGCCGCTATAGGTGAAATTTGTGGACTGGCACAAGATGAACCACAGTGAAAGCCTTTGCCAAGAATGTTTTCATTAATTAACAATGAAAGTCAGAGGTTCGAACACAATCCCACTGGCGATCCGGCAACGTTATTCCCATGACCCGCCGAGCAGCTTCTGGGAAACCAAAATCTTTAGGTTCTGGGGGGAGTATGGTTGCAAAGCTGAAACTTAAACTAATTGAAGGAAGGGCACCAGGAGTGGAGCCTGTGGCTTAATTTGACTCAACATGGCAAACCTCACCCGGCCCAGACACGGAAAGGATTGACATATTGATAGCTCTTTCTCGATTCTGTGGGTGGTGGTGCATGGCCATTCTGAGTTGGTTGAGCGATTTGTCTGGTTAATTCTGATAACCAACGAGACTCCTCCGTGCTAATTAGTTACGTGACCCCTGGCGGTGAGGATTGTGTTTACCAGACTCTTATAGAAGAGTGCCTGTTGCTTAGCTGACCATCGAAAAAATTATGGTTTAGAGCCTGCAGGTGAGCTGACCAGCGAAAAACATTATGGTCGAGGGCCTGCTGCCGCTTTGTTGACTCTAGATAACTTCTGCCTGATCGCACGTCCCCGTGACGTCGATGATCCATTTGGATGTCTGCCCTATCAACTTTCGATGTTCTTTATGCGCCTAACATGGTGACCATGGGTAATGGGGAATCAATGTTCGATTCCGGAGAGGGAGCCAGAGAAACGGATACCACATCCAAGGAAGGCAAGCGGGGGGCACGCAAATTACCCACTCCCGACTCAGGGAGGTAGTGACGATAAATAACAATACAGGCCCTGTTATTGGAATGAGTAATAAAAGTAAAAAAAAATTAGACTGAATGTCACTGATATTTCGGATAAGCAAATTTTATACAGGAGATTAGAGTTGAGCGAACACCTGGAAGTTCGGGTTCGAGAAGTTCGGCCGAACTTCCCGGAAATGTTCGGGTTCGGGATCCGAACCCGATCCGAACTTCGTCCCGAACCCGAACCCCATTGAAGTCAATGGGGACCCGAACTTTTCGGCACTAAAACGGCTGTAAAACAGCCCAGGAAAGGGCTAGAGGGCTGCAAAAGGCAGCAACATGTCGGTAAATCCCCTGCAAACAAATGTGGATAGGGAAATGAATAAAAATAAAAATTAAATAAATAAAAATTAACCAAAATCAATTGGAGAGAGGTCCCATAACAGAGAATCTGGCTTCCCGTCACCCACCACTGGAACAGTCCATTCTCAGATATTTAGGCCCTGGCACACAGGCAGAGGAGAGAGGTCCCGTAACAGAGAATCTGGCTTCATGTCAGCAGAGAATCAGTCTTCATATCATAGCAGAGAATCAGGCTTCACGTCAGCCACCAGTGCAACAGTTCATTGGCATATATTTAGGCCCAGCACACAGGCAGAGGAGAGAGGTCCCGTAACAGAGGATCTGGCTTCATGTCAGCAGAGAATTAGTCTGCATGTCATAGCAGAGAATGAGGCTTCACGTCAGCCACCACTGCAACAGTCCATTGGCATATATTTAGGCCCAGCACCCAGGCAGAGGAGAGAGGTCCCGTAACAGACAATCTGGCTTCATGTCAGCAGAGAATCAGTCTTCATGTCATAGCAGAGAATTAGGCTTCACGTCACCCACCACTGTAAGAGTCCATTTTCATAAATTTAGGCCCAGCACCCAGGCAGAGGAGAGAGGTCCCGTAACAGAGGATCTGGCTTCATGTCAGCAGAGAATCAGTCTGCATGTCATAGCAGAGAATCAGGCTTCACGTCACCCACCACTGCAACAGTCCATTGTCATAAATTTAGGCCCAGCACCCAGGCAGAGGAGAGAGGTCCCGTAACAGACAATCTGGCTTCATGTCAGCAGAGAATTAGTCTGCATGTCATAGCAGAGAATGAGGCTTCACATCAGCCACCACTGCAACAGTCCATTGGCATATATTTAGGCCCAGCACCCAGGCAGAGGAGAGAGGTCCCGTAACAGACAATCTGGCTTCATGTCAGCAGAGAATCAGTCTTCATGTCATAGCAGAGAATCAGGCTTCACGTCACCCACCACTGTAAGAGTCCATTTTCATAAATTTAGGCCCAGCACCCAGGCAGAGGAGAGAGGTCCCGTAACAGAGGATCTGGCTTCATGTCAGCAGAGAATCAGTCTGCATGTCATAGCAGAGAATCAGGCTTCACATCAGCCACCAGTGCAACAGTCCATTGGCATATATTTAGGCCCAGCACACAGGCAGAGGAGAGAGGTCCCGTAACAGAGGATCTGGCTTCATGTCAGCAGAGAATCAGTCTGCATGTCATAGCAGAGAATCAGGCTTCACGTCACCCACCACTGCAACAGTCCATTGTCATAAATTTAGGCCCAGCACCCAGGCAGAGGAGAGAGGTCCCGTAACAGACAATCTGGCTTCATGTCAGCAGAGAATTAGTCTGCATGTCATAGCAGAGAATGAGGCTTCACGTCAGCCACCACTGCAACAGTCCATTGGCATATATTTAGGCCCAGCACCCAGGCAGAGGAGAGAGGTCCCGTAACAGACAATCTGGCTTCATGTCAGCAGAGAATCAGTCTTCATGTCATAGCAGAGAATCAGGCTTCACGTCACCCACCACTGTAAGAGTCCATTTTCATAAATTTAGGCCCAGCACCCAGGCAGAGGAGAGAGGTCCCGTAACAGAGGATCTGGCTTCATGTCAGCAGAGAATCAGTCTGCATGTCATAGCAGAGAATCAGGCTTCACATCAGCCACCAGTGCAACAGTCCATTGGCATATATTTAGGCCCAGCACACAGGCAGAGGAGAGAGGTCCCGTAACAGAGGATCTGGCTTCATGTCAGCAGAGAATCAGTCTGCATGTCATAGCAGAGAATCAGGCTTCACGTCACCCACCACTGCAACAGTCCATTTTCATAAATTTAGGCCCAGCACCCAGGCAGAGGAGAGAGGTCCCGTAACAGAGGATCTGGCTTCATGTCAGCAGAGAATCAGTCTGCATGTCATAGCAGAGAATCAGGCTTCACGTCAGCCACCACTGCAACAGTCCATTGGCATATATTTAGGCCCAGCACCCAGGCAGAGGAGAGAGGTCCCGTAACAGACAATCTGGCTTCATGTCAGCAGAGAATTAGTCTGCATGTCATAGCAGAGAATGAGGCTTCACGTCAGCCACCACTGCAACAGTCCATTGGCATATATTTAGGCCCAGCACACAGGCAGAGGAGAGAGGTCCTGTAACAGAGGATCTGGCTTCATGTCAGCAGAGAATCAGTCTGCATGTCATAGCAGAAAATCAGGCTTCACGTCAGACACCACTGCAACAGTCCATTGTCAGATATTTAGGCCCAGCACCCAGGCAGAGGAGAGAGGTCCCGTAACAGAGAATCTGTCTTCATGTCAGCAGAGAATTAGTCTGCATGTCATAGCAGAGAATCAGGCTTCACGTCAGCCACCACTGCAACAGTCCATTTTCATAAATTTAGGCCCAGCACCCAGGCAGAGGAGAGAGGTCCCGTAACAGACAATCTGGCTTCATGTCAGCAGAGAATTAGTCTGCATGTCATAGCAGAGAATGAGGCTTCACGTCAGCCACCACTGCAACAGTCCATTGGCATATATTTAGGCCCAGCACCCAGGCAGAGGAGAGAGGTCCCGTAACAGACAATCTGGCTTCACGTCAGCAGAGAATTAGTCTGCATGTCATAGCAGAGAATGAGGCTTCACGTCAGCCACCACTGCAACAGTCCATTGGCATATATTTAGGCCCAGCACACAGGCAGAGGAGAGAGGTCCCGTAACAGACAATCTGGCTTCACGTCAGCAGAGAATTAGTCTGCATGTCATAGCAGAGAATGAGGCTTCACGTCAGCCACCACTGCAACAGTCCATTGGCATATATTTAGGCCCAGCACACAGGCAGAGGAGAGAGGTCCCGTAACAGACAATCTGGCTTCATGTCAGCAGAGAATCAGTCTTCATGTCATAGCAGAGAATTAGGCTTCACGTCACCCACCACTGTAAGAGTCCATTTTCATAAATTTAGGCCCAGCACCCAGGCAGAGGAGAGAGGTCCCGTAACAGAGGATCTGGCTTCATGTCAGCAGAGAATCAGTCTGCATGTCATAGCAGAGATTAAGGCTTCACGTCACCCACCACTGCAACAGTCCATTGTCATAAATTTAGGCCCAGCACCCAGGCAGAGGAGAGAGGTCCCGTAACAGACAATCTGGCTTCATGTCAGCAGAGAATTAGTCTGCATGTCATAGCAGAGAATGAGGCTTCACATCAGCCACCACTGCAACAGTCCATTGTCAGATATTTAGGCCCAGCACCCAGGCAGAGGAGAGAGGTCCCGTAACAGACAATCTGGCTTCATGTCAGCAGAGAATCAGTCTTCATGTCATAGCAGAGAATCAGGCTTCACGTCACCCACCACTGTAAGAGTCCATTTTCATAAATTTAGGCCCAGCACCCAGGCAGAGGAGAGAGGTCCCGTAACAGAGGATCTGGCTTCATGTCAGCAGAGAATCAGTCTGCATGTCATAGCAGAGAATCAGGCTTCACATCAGCCACCAGTGCAACAGTCCATTGGCATATATTTAGGCCCAGCACACAGGCAGAGGAGAGAGGTCCCGTAACAGAGGATCTGGCTTCATGTCAGCAGAGAATCAGTCTGCATGTCATAGCAGAGAATCAGGCTTCACGTCACCCACCACTGCAACAGTCCATTGTCATAAATTTAGGCCCAGCACCCAGGCAGAGGAGAGAGGTCCCGTAACAGACAATCTGGCTTCATGTCAGCAGAGAATTAGTCTGCATGTCATAGCAGAGAATGAGGCTTCACGTCAGCCACCACTGCAACAGTCCATTGGCATATATTTAGGCCCAGCACCCAGGCAGAGGAGAGAGGTCCCGTAACAGACAATCTGGCTTCATGTCAGCAGAGAATCAGTCTTCATGTCATAGCAGAGAATCAGGCTTCACGTCACCCACCACTGTAAGAGTCCATTTTCATAAATTTAGGCCCAGCACCCAGGCAGAGGAGAGAGGTCCCGTAACAGACAATCTGGCTTCATGTCAGCAGAGAATCAGTCTTCATGTCATAGCAGAGAATCAGGCTTCACGTCACCCACCACTGCAACAGTCCATTTTCATAAATTTAGGCCCAGCACCCAGGCAGAGGAGAGAGGTCCCGTAACAGAGGATCTGGCTTCATGTCAGCAGAGAATCAGTCTGCATGTCATAGCAGAGAATCAGGCTTCACGTCAGCCACCACTGCAACAGTCCATTGGCATATATTTAGGCCCAGCACCCAGGCAGAGGAGAGAGGTCCCGTAACAGACAATCTGGCTTCATGTCAGCAGAGAATTAGTCTGCATGTCATAGCAGAGAATGAGGCTTCACGTCAGCCACCACTGCAACAGTCCATTGGCATATATTTAGGCCCAGCACACAGGCAGAGGAGAGAGGTCCCGTAACAGACAATCTGGCTTCATGTCAGCAGAGAATTAGTCTGCATGTCATAGCAGAGAATGAGGCTTCACGTCAGCCACCACTGCAACAGTCCATTGGCATATATTTAGGCCCAGCACCCAGGCAGAGGAGAGAGGTCCCGTAACAGACAATCTGGCTTCACGTCAGCAGAGAATTAGTCTGCATGTCATAGCAGAGAATGAGGCTTCACGTCAGCCACCACTGCAACAGTCCATTGGCATATATTTAGGCCCAGCACACAGGCAGAGGAGAGAGGTCCCGTAACAGACAATCTGGCTTCACGTCAGCAGAGAATTAGTCTGCATGTCATAGCAGAGAATGAGGCTTCACGTCAGCCACCACTGCAACAGTCCATTGGCATATATTTAGGCCCAGCACACAGGCAGAGGAGAGAGGTCCCGTAACAAAAGATCTGGCTTCATGTCAGCAGAGAATCAGTCTGCATGTCATAGCAGAAAATCAGGCTTCACGTCAGCCACCACTGCAACAGTCCATTGTCAGATATTTAGGCCCAGCACCCAGGCAGAGGAGAGAGGTCCCGTAACAGAGAATCTGTCTTCATGTCAGCAGAGAATTAGTCTGCATGTCATAGCAGAGAATCAGGCTTCACGTCACCCAACATTGGAACAGTCCATTGGCATATATTTAGGCCCCGGCACCCAGACAGAGGAGAGGTTCATTCAACTTTGGGTAGCCTCGCAATATAATGGTAAAATGAAAATAAAAATAGGATTGAATGAGGAAGTGCCCTGGAGTCCAATAATATATGGTTAAGGGGAGGTAGTTAATGTTTAATCTGGACAAGGGATGGACAGGTCCTGTGGGATCCATGCCTGGTTCATTTTTATGAACGTCAGCTTGTCCACATTGGCTGTAGACAGGCGGCTGCGTTTGTCTGTAATGACGCCCCCTGCCGTGCTGAATACATGTTCAGACAAAACGCTGGCCGCCGGGCAGGCCAGCACCTCCAAGGCATAAAAGGCTAGCTCTGGCCACGTGGACAATTTAGAGACCCAGAAGTTGAATGGGGCCGAACCATCAGTCAGTACGTGGAGGGGTGTGCACACGTACTGTTCCACCATGTTAGTGAAATGTTGCCTCCTGCTAACACGTTGCGTATCAGGTGGTGGTGCAGTTAGCTGTGGCGTGTTGACAAAAGTTTTCCACATCTCTGCCATGCTAACCCTGCCCTCAGAGGAGCTGGCCGTGACACAGCTGCCTTGGCGACCTCTTGCTCCTCCTCTGCCTTGGCCTTGGGCTTCCACTTGTTCCCCTGTGACATTTGGGAATGCTCTCAGTAGCGCGTCTACCAACGTGCGCTTGTACTCGCGCATCTTCCTATCACGCTCCAGTGCAGGAAGTAAGGTGGGCACATTGTCTTTGTAGCGTGGATCCAGCAGGGTGGCAACCCAGTAGTCCGCACAGGTTAAAATGTGGGCAAATCTGCTGTCGTTGCACAGGCACTGCAGCATGTAGTCGCTCATGTGTGCCAGGCTGCCCAGGGGTAAGGACAAGCTGTCCTCTGTGGGAGGCGTATCGTCATCGTCCTGCCTTTCCCCCCAGCCACGCACCAGTGATGGACCCGAGCTGCGTTGGGTGCCACCCCGCTGTGACCATGCTTCATCCTCATCCTCCTCCACCTCCTCCTCATCCTCGTCCTCCTCGTCCTCCAGTAGTGGGCCCTGTCTGGCCACATTTGTACCTGGCCTCTGCTGTTGCCAAAAACCTCCCTCTGAGTCACTTCGAAGAGACTGGCCTGAAAGTGCTAAAAATGACCCCTCTTCCTCCTCCTCCTCCTCCTCCTCCTGGGCCACCTCCTCTTCCATCATCGCCCTAAGTGTTTTCTCAAGGAGACATAGAAGTGGTATTGTAACGCTGATAACGGCGTCATCGCCACTGGCCATGTTGGTGGAGTACTCGAAACAGCGCAACAGGGCACACAGGTCTCGCATGGAGGCCCAGTCATTGGTGGTGAAGTGGTGCTGTTCTGTAGTGCGACTGACCCGTGCGTGCTGCAGCTGAAACTCCACTATGGCCTGCTGCTGCTCGCACAGTCTGTCCAGCATGTGCAAGGTGGAGTTCCACCTGGTGGGCACGTCGCATATGAGGCGGTGAGCGGGAAGGCCGAAGTTACGCTGTAGCGCAGACAGGCGAGCAGCAGCAGGATGTGAACGCCGGAAGCGCGAACAGACGGCCCGCACTTTATGCAGCAGCTCTGACATGTCGGGGTAGTTGTGAATGAACTTCTGCACCACCAAATTCAGCACATGCGCCAAGCAAGGGATGTGCGTCAAATTGGCTAGTCCCAGAGCTGCAACGAGATTTCGCCCATTATCACACACCACCAGGCCGGGCTTGAGGCTCACCGGCAGCAACCACTCGTTGGTCTGTTGTTCTATACCCTGCCACAACTCCTGTGCGGTGTGGGGCCTGTCCCCCAAACATATGAGTTTCAGAATGGCCTGCTGACGTTTACCCCGGGCTGTGCTGAAGTTGGTGGTGAAGGTGTGTGGCTGACTGGATGAGCAGGTGGAAGAAGAGGAGGAGGAAGCCGAGAAGGTGGAGGTGGCAACAGGAGGCAAAGAATGTTGCCCTGCGATCCTTGGCGGCGGAAGGACGTGCGCTAAATAGCTCTCCGCCTGGGGCCCAGCTGCCACTACATTTACCCAGTGTGCAGTTAGGGAGATATAGCGTCCCTGGCCGTGCTTACTGGTCCACGTATCTGTGGTTAGGTGGACCTTGCTACAGATGGCGTTGCGCAGTGCACACTTGATTTTATCGGATACTTGGTTGTGCAGGGAAGGCACGGCTCTCTTGGAGAAGTAATGGCGGCTGGGAACAACATACTGTGGGACAGCAAGCGACATGAGCTGTTTGAAGCTGTCTGTGTCCACCAGCCTAAATGACAGCATTTTATAGGCCAGTAGTTTAGAAATGCTGGCATTCAGGGCCAGGGATCGAGGGTGGCTAGGTGGGAATTTACGCTTTCTCTCAAATGTTTGTGAGATGGAGAGCTGAACGCTGCCGTGTGACATGGTTGAGACGCTTGGTGACGGAGGTGGTGGTGGTGTTGGTGGTACATCCCCTGTTTGCTGGGCGGCAGGTGCCAACGTTCCTCCAGAGGCAGAGGAAGAGGCCGAGGTGGCAGCAGCAGAAGAGGTAGCAGGGGGAGCCTGAGTGACTTCCTTGTTTTTAAGGTGTTTACTCCACTGCAGTTCATGCTTTGCATGCAGGTGCCTGGTCATGCAGGTTGTGCTCAGGTTCAGAACGTTAATGCCTCGCTTCAGGCTCTGATGGCACAGCGTGCAAACCACTCGGGTCTTGTCGTCAGCACATTGTTTGAAGAAGTGCCATGCCAGGGAACTCCTTGAAGCTGCCTTTGGGGTGCTCGGTCCCAGATGGCGGCGGTCAGTAGCAGGCGGAGTCTCTTGGCGGCGGGTGTTCTGCTTTTGCCCACTGCTCCCTCTTTTGCTACGCTGTTGGCTCGGTCTCACCACTGCCTCTTCCTCCGAACTGTGAAAGTCAGTGGCACGACCTTCATTCCATGTGGGGTCTAGGACCTCATCGTCCCCTGCATCGTCTTCCACCCAGTCTTGATCCCTGACCTCCTGTTCAGTCTGCACACTGCAGAAAGACGCAGCAGTTGGCACCTGTGTTTCGTCATCATCAGAGACATGCTGAGGTGGTATTTCCATGTCCTCATCATCAGGAAACATAAGTGGTTGTGCGTCAGTGCAGTCTATGTCTTCCACCGCTGGGGAAGGGCTAGGTGGATGCCCTTGGGAAACCCTGCCAGCGGAGTCTTCAAACAGCATAAGAGACTGCTGCATAACTTGAGGCTGAGACAGTTTCCCTGGTATGCATGGGGGTGATGTGACAGACTGATGGGGTTGGTTTTCAGGCGCCATCTGTGCGCTTTCTGCAGAAGACTGGGTGGGAGATAATGTGAACGTGCTGGATCCACTGTTGGCCACCCAATTGACTAATGCCTGTACCTGCTCAGGCCGTACCATCCTTAGAACGGCATTGGGCCCCACCATATATCGCTGTAAATTCTGGCGGCTACTGGGACCTGAGGTAGTTGGTACACTAGGACGTGTGGATGTGGCAGAACGGCCACATCCTCTCCCAGCACCAGAGGGTCCACTAACACCACCACGACCATGTCCACGTCCGCGTCCCTTACTAGATGTTTTCCTCATTGTTATGGTTCACCACAACAACAAAAATATTATTTGGCCCAATGTATTGTATTCAAATTCAGCGGGATATAAATTTGAGGCCTAGTATTTAGGTGCTGGGTGACCGGTATGGATTTAGTGACAGAATTAGACTTGGAAATGCACAGTAGCGTGTGTGTGAAGTTATTCTGAATGACCCTATGTGCACCTTGAATATTATATACCCTTTTAGGGATAGATTTCAAATAGCTCTGATATAGCAGGAACCACTAAATTATGAAATTGCTAAATTGGGAATTGTATTTCAACCCAGAACAAAAAATGTGCTTTGACGGACACTAACTAACTTTCCCATCCACAACAGGACAGCGGTAACGAGAGATTTAGCGGGATATAAATTTGAGGCCTAGTATTTAGGCGCTGGGTGACCGGTATGGATTTACTAACAGAATTAGACTTGGAAATGCACAGTAGCGTGTGTGTGAAGTTATTCTGAATGACCCTATGTGCACCTTGAATATTATATACCCTTTTAGGGATAGATTTCAAATAGCTCTGATATAGCAGAAACCACTAAATTATGAAATTGCTAAATTGGGAATTGTATTTCAACCCAGAACAAAAAATGTGCTTTGACGGACACTAAATAACTTTCCCAGCCACAACAGTACAGCGGTAACGAGAGATTTAGCGGGATATAAATTTGAGGCCTAGTATTTAGGCGCTGGGTGACCGGTATGGATTTAGTGACAGAATTAGACTTGGAAATGCACAGTAGCGTGTGTGTGAAGTTATTCTGAAGACCCTATGTGCACCTTGAATATTATATACCCTTTTAGGGATAGATTTCAAATAGCTCTGATATAGCAGAAACCACTAAATTATGAAATTGCTAAATTGGGAATTGTATTTCAACCCAGAACAAAAAATGTGCTTTGACGGACACTAAATAACTTTCCCAGCCACAACAGTACAGCGGTAACGAGAGATTTAGCGGGATATAAATTTGAGGCCTAGTATTTAGGCGCTGGGTGACCGGTAAGGATTTAGTGACAGAATTAGACTTGGAAATGCACAGTAGCGTGTGTGTGATGTTATTCTGAATGACCCTATGTGCACCTTGAATATTATATACCCTTTTAGGGATAGATTTCAAATAGCTCTGATATAGCAGAAACCACTAAATTATGAAATTGCTAAATTGGGAATTGTATTTCAACCCAGAACAAAAAATGTGCTTTGACGGACACTAAATAACTTTCCCAGCCACAACAGTACAGCGGTAACGAGAGATTTAGCGGGATATAAATTTGAGGCCTAGTATTTAGGCGCTGGGTGACCGGTATGGATTTAGTGACAGAATTAGACTTGGAAATGCACAGTAGCGTGTGTGTGATGTTATTCTGAATGACCCTATGTGCACCTTGAATATTATATACCCTTTTAGGGATAGATTTCAAATAGCTCTGATATAGCAGAAACCACTAAATTATGAAATTGCTAAATTGGGAATTGTATTTCAACCCAGAACAAAAAATGTGCTTTGACGGACACTAAATAACTTTCCCAGCCACAACAGTACAGCGGTAACGAGAGATTTAGCAGGATATAAATTTGAGGCCTAGTATTTAGGCGCTGGGTGACCGGTATGGATTTAGTGACAGAATTAGACTTGGAAATGCACAGTAGCGTGTGTGTGAAGTTATTCTGAATGACCCTATGTGCACCTTGAATATTATATACCCTTTTAGGGATAGATTTCAAATAGCTCTGATATAGCAGAAACCACTAAATTATGAAATTGCTAAATTGGGAATTGTATTTCAACCCAGAACAAAAAATGTGCTTTGACGGACACTAAATAACTTTCCCAGCCACAACAGGACAGCGGTAACGACAGATTTAGCGGGATATAAATTTGAGGCCTAGTATTTAGGCGCTGGGTGACCGGTATGGATTTACTAACAGAATTAGACTTGGAAATGCACAGTAGCGTGTGTGTGAAGTTATTCTGAATGACCCTATGTGCACCTTAAATATTATATACCCTTTTAGGGATAGATTTCAAATAGCTCTGATATAGCAGAAACCACTAAATTATGAAATTGCTAAATTGGGAATTGTATTTCAACCCAGAACAAAAAATGTGCTTTGACGGACACTAAATAACTTTCCCAGCTACAACAGTACAGCGGCAACGAGAGATTTAGCGGGATATAAATTTGAGGCCTAGTATTTAGGCGCTGGGTGACCGGTATGGATTTACTAACAGAATTAGACTTGGAAATGCACAGTAGCGTGTGTGTGAAGTTATTCTGAATGACCCTATGTGCACCTTGAATATTATATACCCTTTTAGGGATAGATTTCAAATAGCTCTGATATAGCAGAAACCACTAAATTATGAAATTGCTAAATTGGGAATTGTATTTCAACCCTGAACAAAAAATGTGCTTTGACGGACACTAAATAACTTGCCCAGCCACAACAGTACAGCGGTAACGACAGATTTAGCGGGATATAAATTTGAGGCCTAGTATTTAGGCGCTGGGTGACCGGTATGGATTTAGTGACAGAATTAGACTTGGAAATGCACAGTAGCGTGTGTGTGAAGTTATTCTGAATGACCCTATGTGCACCTTGAATATTATATACCCTTTTAGGGATAGATTTCAAATAGCTCTGATATAGCAGAAACCACTAAATTATGAAATTGCTAAATTGGGAATTGTATTTCAACCCAGAACAAAAAATGTGCTTTGACGGACACTAAATAACTTTCCCAGCCACAACAGGACAGCGGTAACGACAGATTTAGCGGGATATAAATTTGAGGCCTAGTATTTAGGCGCTGGGTGACCGGTATGGATTTACTAACAGAATTAGACTTGGAAATGCACAGTAGCGTGTGTGTGAAGTTATTCTGAATGACCCTATGTGCACCTTGAATATTATATACCCTTTTAGGGATAGATTTCAAATAGCTCTGATATAGCAGAAACCACTAAATTATGAAATTGCTAAATTGGGAATTGTATTTCAACCCTGAACAAAAAATGTGCTTTGACGGACACTAAATAACTTGCCCAGCCACAACAGTACAGTGGTAACGACAGATTTAGCGGGATATAAATTTGAGGCCTAGTATTTAGGCGCTGGGTGACCGGTATGGATTTAGTGACAGAATTAGACTGGGATATGGCCAAAAAATAACCACACTATTGCTGGTTAAATGCACTTGGTGTGACAGCTTGACCAACCACACTACTGAGGGTTAAATGCACTTGGTGACGGGTGCAGCTTGCCCCTGATGTAGTATATATATGGCCAAAAAATGAACAGACAAATGCTGGTTAAATGCACTTGGTGTGACAGCTTCACCCTGATGTAGGCTTTAGCCAAAAAACAACCACACCATTGAGGGTTAAATGCACTTGGTGACAGGCGCAGCTTGCCCCTGATGTAGTATATAGCCAAAAAATGAACAGACTATTGCTGGTTAAATGCACTTGGTGTGACAGCTTGACCAACCACACTACTGAGGGTTAAATGCACTTGGTAACGGGCGCAGCTTGCCCCTGATGTAGTATATGGCCAAAAAATGAACAGACTATTGCTGGTTAAATGCACTTGGTGTCACAGCTTGACCAACCACACTACTGAGGGTTAAATGCACTTGGTGACAGGCGCAGCTTGCCCCTGATGTAGTATATGGCCAAAAAACGAACAGACTATTGCTGGTTAAATGCACTTGGTGACGGGCGCAGCTTGCCCCTGATTTAGTATATGGCCAAAAAATGAACAGACTATTGCTGGTTAAATGCACTTGGTGTGATAGCTTGACCAACCACACTACTGAGGGTTAAATGCACTTTGTGATGGGCGCAGCTTACCCCTGATGTAGTATATGGCCAAAAAATAAACAGACTATTGCTGGTTAAATGCACTTGGTGTGACAGCTTCACCCTGATGTAGGCTTTAGCCAAAAAACAACCACACCATTGAGGGTTAAATGCACTTGGTCGCAGCTTGGATGCACTTGGTCGCAGCACCGCACAAGACACAAAATGGCCGCCGATCACCCCAGAAAAAAGTGACTGACAAACGGTCTGGGCAGCCTAAAAACAGTGAGCAATTGAGTATCAGCAGCTCAATGATCCACAGCTGCAGATCGATCAATTAATCAAGTGCTTTGGAGGAGTTAATCAGCCTAATCTCGCCCTACTGTCGCAGCCGCAACCTCTCCCTACGCTAATCAGAGCAGAGTGACGGGCGGCGCTATGTGACTCCAGCTTAAATAGAGGCTGGGTCACATGGTGCTCTGGCCAATCACAGCCATGCCAATAGTAGGCATGGCTGTGACGGCCTCTTGGGGCAAGTAGTATGACGCTTGTTGATTGGCTGCTTTGCAGCCTTTCAAAAAGCGCCAAGAAAGCGTCACAAAAGCGCCAAGAAAGCGACGAACACCGAACCCGGACTTTTACGAAAATGTCCGGGTTCGGGTCCGTGTCACGGACACCCCAAAATTCGGTACGAACCCGAACTATACAGTTCGAGTTCGCTCATCCCTACAGGAGATGTAGCGCAGCTAATGTCACTGTCCGCAGCGGACACCATCTATGGAAAAAGGACACTGGATGTCAGATATTTTAGGGATGTGCACACTTTAAACAGGAGATGTGGCGCAGATAATTTAACTGTCCGCAGCAGACACTGTCTATTGAAAAATTTAATTTATTGTCACCTAAACAATTTCGAAGCGTACATGTTACACAGCAGATGTGTGCCTGGTCAGGTCACTGTAAGAAGCGGACACCGTTCATTGAAAAATTTAATTTTATGTCAGAGAACTATTTTAGAAACGCACACGTTACACAGCAGATGTGGGCCTGGTCAGGTCACTGTCAGAATAGGACACAGTCTATTGAGAAATACATTTTTATGTCAGAGAAAATTTTTAGAAGTGCACATGTTACACAGCAGATGTGGGCCTGGTCAGGTCACTGTCAGAAGCGGACACCATCTACGGAAAAATTGCACTGGATGTCACTGATATTTTAGGGATGCACACACTTTAAACAGGAGATGCGGCGCGGATAATTTAACTGTCCACAGCGGACACCGTCTACGGAAAACCTGCACTGGATTTAACTAATATTTTAGGGATGCGCTCACTTTAAACAGGAGATGTGGCACGGATAATTTAACTGTCCGCAGCGGACACCATCTACATAAAAACTGCACACGATGTCACTGATATTTTAAGGATCCGCACACTTTAAACAGGAGATGTGGCGTGGATAATTTAACTTTCCGCAGCGGACACCGTCTACATAAAAACTGCACTGGATGTCACTGATATTTTAGGGATGCGCACACTTTAAACAGGAGATGTGGCGCGGATAATTGAACGGACCACAGGGGACACCGTCTACGGAAAAACTGCACTGGATGTCACTGATATTTTAGGAATGCGCACAGTTTAAACAGGAGAAGTGGCGCGGATAGTTTAACTATTACATGGTATTTAGCGCAGGATGCGCTAAAAATATATATTGCTGCTGTCACACACAATCGTCCTTAAAAGGACTTGTGGGTCTCTGAAAAGTTTTTTGTATAAAAATCTTTATATTACACTCCCTACACTGTCTGTCCCTTCCTATGCATAGCTCTCCCTAACACTGAGAAATTTAGCGCAGGTTACTCTACAAACATATATTGCTGCTGTCACACACAATAGTCCTTACAAGGACTTTTGGGTCTCTGAAGCGTATTTGTAGACTTATAATATTCGATTACACTCCCTACACTCTCTGTCCCTTCCTATCCTCAGCTCTCGCTGACTTAGAATGAGCCAAACACGCGTCATCGGGTGCTATATAGCACCTGATGACGTGTTTTGGCCAGCCAATCACTGTAATGCCAGGAGTCAACATGGCTGTACATTTCTTGGCCGCTTAGTAGCCGCAAAACGTGCGGGGAGGAGACTCGAGCATTGCGCTCTAGCACATGCGGTACTCGGCTGAGTACCGCCATGTGCCGAGCATAGCAATGCTCGAGCCGAACTGGTATTTGACCGAGCATGCTCGTTCAACACTAAAAAGCACATGATAATAGTGAGGTAGATGAGAGTTTATGTAACACAGGTGTTAGGTCAGTGATTCGTGCCCTCCACTGCCATGTTACCCACCATGCTTCCTGGTGTCCACTGAAGGATGCTGTCTCCATAGCTCTGGTCTCTATTCCTTTGGAGCATGTGCACACTTACCTTTGGCCTCTTAAAGGGCCAGAGTGTGTATATGCAAATCCTTCCCCAGCCAATGGCTGAGGGTCCCTGGGTATATAAGGCACTCTTTCCAGGCAGAAGGTGCCTGAGCTTTAAGGTTCCCAGTAACCAGCAAAGGTGTTTGGAAGACTTTTGATTCAGCAATTTTCTTGCATTATCCAGTCTGTGTTCCTCTCTCCTGCCTTGTACCAATCCTGCCTGTATACTCCTTACTTCACAGTTCAGCATTCAGTCTAAGATCATGTTTAACTTCTCCTAGTATGTCTGCCTGTCTGTGCTATAGTCTTGGTTCCTGTCTGCCTTGTTCCTGCATTCATCACTGCATCTCATAGTGTCTCCAGTTCTGTGATGCCATTATCAGTTCCAGTATTAGAGATTGTTCAGTTCCACTGCATCTCAGCCATCTATCCAAGCTTCCTACAGTCAAGTTGTGCTAAAAACCACATAATCAATATAAGTGACTGTTCAGACTGTATATATGGTTTTGGTCCGATTTTGGTGCATTTTTTGAGCCTAGAGCATCTAGTGCTTGCACCAGAGTTCCTGACATCATTGGGTTCGCTTCCAACTATACTGGGACTATTCCAAGAGCGGGCTGGTTGCTCCCCTGCAGCGAAGTGCAGATCCCTGTACAGAAATAAATGAGTGAATACCTGTGGAACACCAGAATAACGCCTTTAGGGTTTATCCCAAAGCCAAAACAGTTAGTTGCTACAGTGGGTCCACACTCACTAATCCATGACAGCAGGTCAGTATTAGTGGAAGAGAAACCAAACATTTGTAGCAGTAAATTGTTGTAGCAGTTACAGATAAGTAGTTTGAGTGTTTTATTGTCCCCTGCTATACATATAATCTATGGATTTAGATGTCTGAATGGTGAATTCCTTAAGAGATGCAGAAGAACTTAAGTGTGGCACATTCATTCCTGATCTGATAGTATCAAAGGTTATCATCAGCCTATAAATCACTGCAAAGGTGCACCACAATAATATGCAGCTGACAATACTGGCCAAACCCTCATGATGATGTTAAAAATTGAGACTTTGGCCAATATATTCCAGTCAGGAACATATCGGAGCCCAAGTCACCCCGTCAAGGTATCTCAGTGTGGCATGGGTCCTACCGCTAACCTACCTACAGTGTGTGAACACAGTCCGATAGGTGCTGAGGTCCGACTCACAGCCAAACTTCCACGTACCTCCATAGTAAGATCACTAATACAATGGGAGGGTAGGAGGAGTCTGCGAGCCCCACTTATAACAGACCATGTACACAGGCTACCAGGTGAGGGTGAGGGTTTGGCCAGTATTGTCAGCTGCATATTATTGTGGTGCACCTTTTGCAGTGATTTATGGATTTTTATATTCTCATCCACACATTACTTGATCTTGTGTAGGATGTTTTTGTGGTGCATGTGGTCCGCTGCCGACATCCTCCATTGTATGCATTTTTGCTGGGGATTGCCGTTAGCAGCGGATCACATGCGGAGGGATTGCTCCCCCGGGTATAAACACGCTACAGTGTTTGGGGTTTAGTTTATCGTTGGTAACATTCTGTGCACCTTATAGCCCGTGTCACATGGCCTGTTATATAGAGATGTCCTGAACTATTCGCCGGCGAATAGTTCCCGGCAAACATAGCTTGTTCGCGTTCGCCGCGGCGGGCGAACATATGCGATGTTTGGTCCGCCCCCTATTCGTCATCATTGTGTAAACTTTGACCCTGTACCTCACAGTCAGCAGACACATTCCAGCCAATCAGCAGCAGACCCTCCCTCCCAGACCCTCCCACCTCCTGGACAGCATCCATTTTAGATTCATTTGGAAGCTGCATTCTTAGTGAGAGGAGGAACAGTGTAGCTGCTGCTGATTTAATAGGGAAATCGATAGCTAGGCCAGTGTATTCAGTGTCCACTACAGTCCTGAAAGACTCATCTGATCTGCTGTAAGGACAGCGTCCTGACAGCACCCCAAAAAGCCCTTTTTAGGGCTAGTACATCAGTCTGCTTTTTTTTTTTTCCCTGTGTAATCTAATTGCAGTTGCCTGCCAGCGTGTGTGTCAGGCTCACAGCGTATACTGTGCCCACTTGCCCAGTGCCACCACTCATATCTGGTGTCACAGTAGCTTGCATTTAAAAAAACAAACAAAAAAAAAACGTTTTGGACTGTAATAGAATAGCAGTCAGTTGCCTGCAAGCGTGTGTGTCAGGCCTACAGCATCTACTCTGCCAACTTCTGCCAGTGCACAGTGCCACTCATATCTGGTGTCACAGTAGCTTGCACGCATAGTACAACTAAACTAATCTAAAAAAAGTGACAGGCAGAGGCAGGCCACCCCGCAGGGGCCGTCGAGGTCGTGGTGCTGTGATTCCCTTTAGCCCTAGAATAATGCCCAGTGTTCAGAGGCCACATACCCTGAACTCAAAAAAAGTTCTGAGGACATAGTTGACTGGCTAACACAGGACACCCAATCTTCTACAGCTTCCGCTCTGAACTTTGACGCACCATCCTCCTCCAGCTCAGCTTCGGGCACCTCTAAAGTTACCACTTGCCCGCCTGCCGCCACCACCAGCCCTAGCACCACAGCCGCTTCACTTGATCTGTCAGAGGAGTTATTTACACATCAGTTGGAAGAAATTAGTGATGCGCAACAATTATTGCCAGAGGATGTAGATAACAGGGATATGTCTCAGTCAGGCAGCATTACACACATGGACGTACAGTGTGATGATGATGATGATGTTGTACCCGCTGCTGCTTCCTTTGCTGAGGTGTCAGATACAAGTGAAGTGGTTGATGATGACAATGTGTCCGTGGATGCCACATAGGTGCCTGCTCGAAGAGAAGAAGAAGAGGGGGAAAGTTCAGAAGGGGAGACAGAGAGAAGGAGGAGATGAGTTGGAAGCAGGGGGAGGTCGTCGCAAGGAGCTAGTGGCACAGTCAGACAGCATGTATTGGCACCCGGGGTCAGCCAGACAGCACGCCAATCAACGCATGCTGTTGCCACCACCAGAATGCCGTCATTGCAAAGCTCAGCAGTGTGGCATTTTTTTTTGTGTGTCTGCCTCTGATAACAGCGATGCCATTTGCAACCTGTGCCAAAAGAAACTGAGTTGTGGGAAGTCCAATACCCACCTAGGTACAACTGCTTTGCGAAGGCACATGATCTCACATCACAAACACCTATGGGATCAACACATAAGTATAAGCAGAACATAAACTCAAAGCCACCATCCTCCTCCTGGTCCAGCATCTTCAGCCACGTCAACCACTGCTGTCCTCCTTGCCCCCTCTCAACCACCCGCCACTCCGCCTCTCGTCTTGAGCAGTTCCTGCTCATCTGCCCACAGTCAGGTGTCTGTCTTTTCACAAAAGGCAATCCCCAACCTGTACTCTATTGTGCAAAAGGAAGTCATGGCATGTCTGGCACACAGTGTTGGGGCAAGGGTCCATCTGACCACTGATACCTGGTCTGCAAAGCACGGTCAGGGCAGGTATATCACCTACACTGCGCATTGGGTAAACCTGCTGACGGCTGCCAAGCATGGAATGCGTGGCTCTGCAGAGGAGTTGGTGACACCACCACGACTTGCAGGCAGGCCTGCTGCTACCTCCTCTACTCCTCCTACTCCATCCTCTTCGCTAACCTCCTCAGCTGAGTCCTCTTCTGCTGCTGTGTCTTGCTCCATATCAACTGCACCCCCCCAGCTCCCCAGGGGCTATTCCACATCCCGTATATGACAGTGTCACGCCGTCTTGGGGTTGACTTGCCTGAAAGCAGAGAGTCACGCCGGACCAGCACTCCTGTCCGCCCTGAACACACAGGTGGATCAGTGGCTGACTCCGCACCAACTGGAGATCGGCAAAGTGGTTTGTGACAACAGAAGCAATTTGTTGGCGGCATTGAATTTGGGCAAGTTGACACATGTGCCGTGCATGGCACATGTGTGTAATCTGATCGTACAACGTTTTGTGCATAAGTACCCAGGCTTACAGGACGTCCTCAAGCAGGCCAGGAAGGTGTGTGGCCATTTCAGGTGTTCCTACACGGCCATGGCGCACTTTTCAGATATTCAGCAGCGAAACAACATGCCAGTGAGGCGCTTGATTTGCGACAACCCGACACGTTGGAATTCAACACTCCTAATGTTCGACCGCCTGCTCCAACAAGAAAAAGCCATCGACGAGTATTTGTATGGCCGGGGTGCTAGGACAGCCTCTGCGGAGCTGGGAATTTTTTTGCCACGTTACTGGATGCTCATGCGCAATGCCTGTAGGCTCATGCATCCATTTGAGGAGGTGACAAACCTAGTCAGTCGCAGCAAAGGCAACATCAGCAACATCATCCCAATTGTTTTCTTTCTGGAGCGTGCCCTGCGAAGAGTGCTGGATCAGGCCGTAGATGAGTGTGAAGAGGAAGAGTTGTGGTCACCATCACCACCAGAAACAGCCTTCTCAGCATCACTTGCTGGACCTGCGGCAACGCTGGAAGAGGAGTCTGAGGAAGAAGAGTCAGAGGAGGAATGTGGCTTTGATGTGGAGGAAGACCAACCACAGCAGGCATCCCAGGGTGCTCAATGTCACCTATCTGGTACCCGTGGTGTTGTATGTGGCTGGGGGGTAGAACAGACCTTCAGTGAGATAAGTGAGGACGAGGAACGGGACATGAGTAGCTCGGCATCCAACCTTGTGCAAATGGAGTCTTTCATGCTGTCGTGCCTGTTGAGGGACCCTCGTATAAAAAGGCTGAAGGAGAACGACCTGTACTGGGTGGCCACGCTACTAGACCCCTGGTATAAGCAGAAAGTCCCTGAAATGTTACCGAATTACCGGAAGTCGGAAAGGATGCAGCAGTTCCAAAATAAATTAAAAAGTATGCTTTACACAGCACAACGGGAATCTAACAGGGGAAGAGGTAAAAGTAATCCTACCACGACCACGCCGGCAAGGACAGGACGCTTTACAGACGTGTTGTTGATGGAGGACATGCAGAGCTTTTTAAGCCCTTCGGGGTCCACCCTCAGAGAACGACTCGACCGACAGGTAGCAGACTACCTCGCCTTAACTGCAGATATCGACACTCTGAGGAGCGATGAACCCCTTGACTACTGGGTGTCCTGTCAGAAAGGACCTTCAGTGCAGCAGGAGGTATTGTCACTGAGAAGAGAAGTCGCCTAGGTCAAAAAAGTCCAGATTACCTCACCTTTATTGAGATGATTGAGGCATGGATCCCGAAGGGACAGACAGTGGGCGATACATTCGAATAAAAAAGGCCTGATGACTGAGATGAGCTGTGCTAAAAATGGTCCACACGCTGCAGTATTTTATCTCTGCATGCCGGATGAATTGCGTGACTTATCCGCCACCAACTAGGGTTCAAGCCGCAATGTTTTAGGGCACTTTCTGCCTAGGAAACATACATTTTTCTGGGCTGCAACAATACCAAATTTTTTAGGCAAGTGTACATGACAAATTTTTCTGGCCTATGGTGCTGCACTGTCGCTGCAAAAACAAAACAAAAAAAAGGCACATACATGTGTCAATTCCCCTTCGTGATCGTTACCTTGTTGTGGTGAAGGGGCTTGCATATTACAATGAAGCGACCACCCCTATAAGTGTGTTGGCAATAGCAATGTTGGCACACTCCAGATGATAAGGTCGTTGCCTCATTGTGAACAGACCAAAAGCGATTGGCTAGATAATTTTGCATAGAGAAAACATAAATTTTCTTTGTGATCATCTAAGGTGATCATTAAAACCTACTAGGCCAATAATGGGCCCACACTGCAGAATCTTTGTTTTCTGGGTCACTTAACTGTCACTGAACTACTTCAGCACGACCATAGGCTTTGAAAAAACCCCATTGCCTGCAATCTCCCAAACGTGCGCACAAGCACAGTCATCACTACACCAAGATTGATGCATAGAGGAATAAAATGTATGTCATGAGTGTGTCAACTATTGACAACTCTTTGCGGTTGTCTAAAATCTATTCCATACACGTTCCCTGATAGGGGACGTAACAGGGATTAAACTGATAGGAATAGTACTACTTAACACACCACTCATATCTGGTGGCACAGTACATTGCACGCGCAGTGCCCCAAATTGGAAGTAGGAGGACCAACCAAGCATCTTTTTCCATCTCCCGGTTCCTAAAATCAATTCCATAGACCGGCCCCTGATAGGGAACGTAACAGGGATTAAACTGATAGGAATAGTACTACTTAACACACCACTCATATCTGGTGGCACAGTACATTGCGCATGCAGTGCCCCAAATTGGAAGTAGGAGCACTAACCAAGCATCTTTTTTCATCTCCCGGTTCCTAAAATCTATTCCATAGACCGGTCCCTGATAGGGGACGTAACAGGGATTAAACTGATATGAATAGTACTACTTAACACACCACACATATCTGGTGGCACAGTACATTGCACGCGCAGTGCCCCAAATTGGAAGTAGGAGGACCAACCAAGCATCTTTTTCCATCTCCCGGTTCCTAAAATCTATTCCATAGACCGGCCCCTGATAGGGGACGTAACAGTGATGAAACTGATAGGAATAGTACTACTTAACACACCACTCATATCTGGTGGCACAGTACTTTGCACGCGCAGTGCCCCAAATTGGAAGTAGGAGCACCAACCAAGCATGTTTTTCCATCTCCCGGTTCCTAAAATCTATTCCATAGACCGGCCCCTGATAGGGGATGTAACAGGGATTAAACTGATAGGAATAGTACTACTTAACACACCACTCATATCTGGTGGCACAGTACATTGCACGCGCAGTGCCCCAAATTGGAAGTAAGAGGACCGACCAAGCATCTTTTTCCATCTCCCGGTTCTTAAAATCTATTCCATACACCGGCCCCTAATAGTGGACAAAACAAAGATTAAATTGGTAAGAACAGATTTTTTTAATAAAAAAAAAAATAGAGGACAGCCTCTGCGGAGCTGTTTTTTTTTGGCCACGTGACTGAACGCTCATGCACAATGGCTGTAGGCTCATGCGTCCTTTTGTGGAGGTGACAAACCTGGTCAGTCAAACCCAAGGCAACAACATCGACCTCATCCCATATGCCTTTTTCTGGAGCATGCCCTGCGAAGAGTGCTGGATCAGGCCGTAGATGAGCATAAAGAGGAAGAGTTGTGGTCACCATCACCACTAGAAGCAGCCTTTTCGTCCTTGATTGCTGGACCTGCGGCAACGCAGAGAGAGGAGTCTGAAGAAGAGGAGTCAGAGGAGGAAGGTGGAAGACCAACCACAGCAGGCGACCCCAGGGGGCTTGTTGTCGCCTTTTGGGGACCCTTGGTGTTGTACGTGGCTGGGTGGAGAAAGAGACTTTCAATGACGTCAGTGAGGACCAGGAACGGGACATGGCTAGCTTGGTATCCTACCTTGTGCAAATGGGGAGTTTGCGGTTGTGCAAATGGACTGTTTGCGGTGCGTTAAACGGGGAGTTTGGTCTGTCAGAGCTTGGTCTGTCACTGTGAAGCGGTCGTAACTCTTGCACTACCTGATCTATACAACATCATACCTGATCGTATACACACACTGGATGTTTTAAAGCACGTTATTCCAAACAATTTAGGAATGTTAGGTGATTTATGCCCTTTATGGATTAAAACCCGACTCTGCGTCAACTACGTAATTTTCCATGGGAGTTTTGCCATGCATCCCCCTCTGGCATGCCACAGTCCAGGTGTTAGTCCCCTTGAAACAACTTTTCCATCACTATTGTGGCCTTAAAGAGTCCCTGTGGGTTTTAAAATTCACCTGCCTATTGAAGTCTATGACGGTTCGCCCGGTTCGCCGTTCGCGAACATTTGCGGAAATTCGTGTTCGCCGCTCGCGAACGGAAAATTTTATGTTCACAACATCTCTAGGGTTAGGTCATGTGATATTTTTATAGAGCAGGTCATTATGGACTCGGCAATACCTAATATGTTTTTTTTTATTTATCTAAGTTTTACACAATAATATAATTTTTGTAACAAAAAATAAATCATGTTTTAGTGTCTCAATATTCTGAGAGCCATAGTTTTTTTCATTTTTTGGCGAATATCTTAGGTAGGGTACTATTTTTGCAGGACGAGATGACTGTTTGATTGCCACTATTTTGGGGTGCATATGACTTTTTGATCGCTTGCTATTACACTTTTTGTGATGTAATGTGACCCAAAAAGTTTTATTTTATTTTTTACAGTGGTCACCTAAGGGGTTAGGTTATGTGGTATTTTTATAGAGCAGGTTGTTACGGACACAGCAATACCTAATACATATACTTTTTTTTTTTTTATTAAGTTTTACACAATATTAGCATTTTTTAAACAAAAAATGTTACTGTGGTATTTTGGATGAGGAAACATTATACAGGAGAGGCCCTGCTGCCGCTTTGTTGACTCTAGATAACTTCTGCCTGATCGCATGTGTCCGTGAAGATCAAGTTGGATATCTTCCCTATCAACTTTCGATGTTCTTTTATGTGCCTACCATGGTGATCACGGGTAACGGGGAATCAGGGTTCCATGCCGGAGAGGGAGCCTGAGAAAGGGATACCACATCCAAGGGAGGTCAATGGCTGAAATCTGATCGGGTGGAAATGTGGGACAAGTTATTAAATTAAATTCAGCACATGTGCCAGACAAGGGATGTGCGTCAAACTGGCTAGGTCCAGAGCTTCTACGAGATTTCGCCCATTATCGCACACCACCAGGCCGGGCTTGAGGCTCACTGGCACCAACCACTCATCGGTCTGTTGTTCCATGCCCGTCCACAGCTACTGTGTGATGTGGGGTTTGTCCGCCAAACAGATTCGCAGTGCAGGCCTCAAAGGTACTTCGCAGTGCAGGCCTCAAAGGTACTTTCTGGCAATAAAAATATTATTTTTTCACCCACTGTGAAACAGATGGATTTAACTGACTTTCTTTCACTATCACAACTGCAGTGCAGGCCGAAAATGTACTTTATGGCCCCAAAAAAAATTTTTTTGACCCACAATGTCCCAGTTGTATTCATTGATTATATTTCACTATCAGATTTGCAGCACAGGCTGCAAATGTACTTTATGGAAAAAAAAGATGATTTTTTTCACCCACAATGAAACAGATGGATTTAACTGATTTTCTTTCACTATCACAAATGCAGTGCAGGGCGCAAATGTACTTTTTACCAAAAAAAATTTAATTTTTCCCCCCAGAATCTAACAGATGGATTTACTGAATTGATTACACTCACATATGCAGCACATGGGTACTTTACAGAAAAAAAATCTGAATATGTCACCCCCTAGGTCCCTGAACTCACAGACAGATTATTTTCCATTCCCCTGGCACATATGCAGTGCAGGTGCACTGAACTTGCACAAAATGGCCGCCAACGCCGACCTAACTAACAGATGGACAAAACTTATTTTTCTGTGTCTCTGGGCTCAGTGCAGGGTACAAAAATGTTGCACTGCACCCACAAAAAAAATGGCTGTAAATCGCAGATTCTTTCCTATTCTCTCCCTCACAGCAGCAGCATCCTATCCCTACACTAGTAAGAGCTGAGTGACGTGCGGCGCTACGTGACTCCAGCTTATATAGAGGCTGGGTCACATGCTGCACTGGCCAATCACAGCCATGCTATTAGTAGGCATGGCTGTGATGGCTTCTAAGGGCACACAAGTTAAAAGCTTGTTGATTGGCTGCCCTGCAGCCTTTCAAAAAGCGCCATTAAATCACTGAACACCGAACTCAAACCAGAACTTTTACTGAAATGTTCGGGTCCGGGGTCAAAAAATCGTAAAGTTAGGTACGAACCTGAACTTTACAGTTCGGGTTCGCTCAACCCTAGTTATCTCCACTTTTCTTAGTAGAAAAATGGCAGAAAATGTCTACAAATATGTCATACACTGAAACCCTACCTCACTTCAGAGTTATTCATATGTGTTACAAACAAAAGGTGCAGGGCTTCAAAAAAAGGGCATTGGGCCGAGCACCAAAAATGGCGTTAATAAAGAAAAAAAATCTGGGACACTATCATTTCTGTCTACAGCATTACAAGGAACAGCAAATATATCTTGTCACTGAGACCTGGGCGGGTTGAAGAGACTGGTCATTAGACTGTAGGCCCTTTCACATGGACTGATAATTGGGAATGAGCGTTCCTGGGTTCAGAGTTTCAGACCAGTCATGCGACTGTCTAAATAGGGGGATTTGCCTGCTTGTTAGCTCATAAGATTTCTTATGCAGCTGCAAAAATAATTATTTGTTGGCAGCACTTCTTCTCATGTAAAGGGGATATGCTTCCAGTGGTATAGCAACAATAGGCCCTTTAAGGTTGTGTATGTGCCCTTTAAAAGAACAGTAATCGGCTTGTTATGGCCTTGGGCCATGTAAAAGGACCCTATGTCTTAACTGGTCAGAGAGCATGCAGACTGTTATTGCTGAAAAACTCAAGACATTTGAGTTGATACACAGAAATCTTGATTGATCCATCAAGATGCATTCTCAAAATTATACAATGAAATGAAATTTGATGTAAAAAATAAAGTTACATTGAAAAAAGTTTGAAAATATATTGCCTTATTTGAGTAATTTCATGCATAACTGAAACTGCCATAACAGATGCTAATGCTATAGGCAGTGCAGAGATATCCTCATGGATGTTGCAAGGGTGGATGCACAGCCCATTCAACTGAGCAGGGGTACTATACTAACAATGATATTAACTGTTTAAAAAAAAAAACACTTGGCCTCCAGGGATGTTAGAATTAACACTTTCACACAATACAATACTTATCTTCTACCTAGATAACACCCGTGAAGCCGAGGAGGAATTTGTATACGTTAGCTGAGCCGATCATTCTACTGCTAATAAAATAACACTATAAGGCTTAACTTGAGTTATACTTTATTTTTAGGTTTGATGTTCTATGTTGAATCCTACTTCGAAGCATATTGAAACATGAAAATCTATAAATTCTAGCTACATTCAAACCATACTACTATCACTTTGAAAACGTTTACAAAAGTTTACAAAATTATTCTTTATTGCTTGCATTTGCATAAACATTGTGCTGCTACGCAGTTAAATCTATATAGTTTAATTCATATGATATTCTATATTTGGCCATATGCTCCCATCTAGTGGCCGTTTTTGGTATTGCACTTGTTTTTCTGTCTGTCATTCATTTCATTGCTCCACCCTTTCTTCTGTGTACCTCACTTCCTGTTTCTCCATACTGCTCCAGGCATTGAACAGGTACACATGTATTCTCATGTAAGATTACAAAAGCATCATCTTTTGACCGCACAATACCAGAATCCATCTGTTCTGCAGTACTCTGTTATCTGGCTTACAGAATAAAGCAACTTAGATGGATGAACTCGGTGTTGGTGAGTTCAAGCTAACTGATAAGGATTGTCCGCAGTGATTATATCTGCTCATACAGCCCAGGCATAGAGGTCTCACTAGGGATAAATCGCTATTACAACAATCTGAGTCAGAATAGTCAAAAGATACATAGAATTCCTACAGCCTGCTGTGTATATGTGTGTGCCTAATATACAATCAAGCTCCGTGCCATACGCCAACTTGTGAAAGCACATGGTCGCACAAGCGTACTGCACTTCAAGTGAATGTTTAAAACTGTTTCTCTACATTGCACTGTTACCTCACCTGTCTAAGCCGCTGTTTTATTTTTCGCAAAACCGTAAAAAATGTCTAGACAAGGCTCTGAACACTCTTTTATGGCTGAACCAACGCAGATACATCATGCCTCTGAACCGGCAGATATACAGGGAGCAGATTCTGCAGATATTACCGAATAGAGTGTAAGACCCAAACGTACAATAAAACCAACACAGAAACTTAGAGAAAACTATGAAGCCACTAGAGATGAGTTCTCCAGTAATCTATTAGACTTCTGGGACAGAACCTCACATCACATGTCAGTTTTGTCAAACTCTAATGATCAATCAGCAACTCTATAAATCACCAATTTGCTGTGTATGTACGCTACCAACAGTTGTCTGCAAAATACTCAGCCTTCTTGCAGGACTCTGATATAGAGGATTCTTCAGCAGAACTGACTAGGACTGATGCACTGAACCAACAAAGCGATCTCGCAGTGCAAAATGCTAAGCTTAAGGCAAAACTCCGCATTACTCAACTGCAGGAGACCAGATCTCCCAGATCCACCACAACCAAGCGCACTGCACTTTCTTCCAGATCCTCTCGTTCCAGAAGATCAACATTAAGCAACAAGTTAATAGAGGCCTGCGCTGATGCTGAATCAAAAAAGGCGCAAAGCTCCTTTACCAGAAAGCAAGCAGAGATGGAAGCTCAAACGGCAGCTCAATAAGCTGAGATGGCAGCTCACCAAGCAGAAATGGTAGCTCGTTAAGCAGAGATGGAAGCTCAAAGGGCAGCTCAACAAGCAGAGATGGCAGCTTATCAAGCCAAGATGGAAGCTCAAAACAAAGCTCTCCAAGCAGAGGCAGATTCACAAATAAAGATTCTCCAAATGGAAGGGGAGGAAGCAGCTTCCCTAGCAAGGCTGAAAGTCCTTGAACAAGTAATGGGACAAAGTACTAATTCAGACTGCCTTATCCCAGTAGAATTGAAAGATCCAGCTGAACGCACCAGTGAATATGTTATAAAGCATAACATCTGCAAAGATAAAGAGTCATCTCCTGTACCTCCTACTAACAATGCTCTTCTGACTCTCAACGCAGAGACCTCTCAGCTCTCTATGCCTGAGCCTCTTTAAGTCTAAAACGCAAGTATATCTATGCAGCAAACTGGATCAACTCATGTCAACAACAAGGTGACTTCCAGTGATAAGACGCAGCTTAAACCAAAGCCATCACAAGCCTTAGAGACTACACCACAGTTAAACACTCATGCAAAATCATTTTACCCTGGTAAACCTCACCCTACATCACCAGAGAACTTTCACACCCAAGGGGATCCACAAGTTACTTTGACACCAAGGAGTGAGAGACCAGACATGAATGACTTTGCCAGATACATGGTACGCCTTGAGCTCATTAACACAAGCCTGTCAAGGTTTGATGACTGTCCAGAGAGCTACAGGGCCTAGAGATCAACCTTCAAGGCTACTATTGCCGATCTCAACCTTACTGCTAAGGAAGAACTTGATTTGCTCATGAAGTGGCTGAGACCAGAATCTGCAGGTCATGTTAAAAGACTCAGAACAGTACATGTTGATCACCCAGATGCAGGTCTTGTTGCTGCATGGGCAAGACCTGAGCAAGCCTATGGTAGCTCTGAAGCCATAGAAAGCTCTCTATTCAAGAGACTACAAAACTTCCCAAAAATAGGGAACAAAGACTACTGCAAGCTCCAAGATCTAAGTGACCTCCTCATGGAGCTAGAGTTGGCAAAGACTGACCCACTTCTACCTGGACTAAGCTTTCTGGACACCGCTCATGGTGTCAACCCAGTGGTGTCTAAACTGCCATATGGTCTACAAGATAAATGGGCACAACAGGGCTCAAGATACAAAATAGACTATAATGTATCCTTTCCTCCATTCTCCTATTTCTGCAGGTTCATTAGTGATCAAGCCTGGAGTACAAACGATCCCAGCTTCAGTGAACCTGACCCGCCTGCTTCATCCTCACCATCATCAAGGTATGATAACACAGCAGCTAAACATAGAGACTTTAATATAGCTATATCTGTTAAAGGGACAGACATCTCACCCTCCACAACCTCACCTACTGATCAGGGCATTGTGGATGACAGAGATAAAGACCCTAATCGTCAGTGTCCTATTCACAAGATGCCTCACCCTCTTAAGAAATGTCGTGGGGCTTAGGGCAATGACTTTACAAGAGCGCAGGGAGATTCTCCAGAAACTTGGCATATGCTACAAGTGCTGTGCTTCTTATAGCCATTTTGCTAAAGACTAAAGTTGTCTCTTAGTTGTCACCAAGAGCACAGAATGCAGTAGCGACAGACATGTTACAGTCATGCATCCTACTCCACTTTCAGACAACCCACAACAGCTTCCTACCTCCACTCCTGTCTCAAATCATGGCGGGGAGCAACAAGGTCATGCTCCAACCAAAGATAATGTCTCTTCTTCATGTACAGAAGTCTGTGGAGATGGCAAGGACCACAAATGCTGTGCCAAGATATGACTAGTCAAGATATACCCAAAGAGTCATCCTGAGAAAGCTACTAGGATGTATACCATAAATAATAGATGAACAGAGCAACAGATCCCTGGTTAAGCCTAAATTCTTTGAGATCTTTGGCATAGAAGGTCACGCAACACCATATACTCTCAGAACCTGTTAGGGTCATGTAGAGACCTTCGGCAGAAGGGTGAATGGGTTCATGGTCTCTCATATCAACGAGGGAGGGGCATACCCCTACCAATCTTAGTCGAGTGCGACCAGATACCAGATGAAAGAGAAGAGATTCCCACTCCAGAAGCTGCGTATCAACGTCCTCATTTAAGGCACCTTGTTGATGAGATTCCTGCAATGGACAAGAGTGCTGAAATCTTAGTCCTGTTAGGAAGGGACATTCTCAGAGTACAAAAAGTACGCGATCAGTGCGATGGGCCTGACAACGCCCCTTATGCACAAAGACTTGACCTAGGCTGGGTATTAGTGGGCGATGTATGCTTGAACAGGATGTGTACGCCATCTGAGATACACTCCTTTAAGACTTACGTGTTGGGAAATGGACGTGTATCCCACTTCAAACAGTTCCCTCACCATTATGAATTAAAGGAGAAGTACCTGATGTTACTCCTGTCCTTTGTGATGACAACCTACGTACCACAGTGTTTTGTACTACAAGTGAGGAAAACAAAATAGCCTTGTCAGTTGAAGACAGAGAATTCATCAAAATAATGGATAAGAAATTCTTTCAGGATGAGTATAACAGCTGGGTTGCACCATAACCCCTTCGTGCTACAAGGGCCAAACTCCCAACCAATCGTGAACAGGCTTTATCCAGATTCAAATCACTTCAACGAACACTAAGTAACAGGCCTGAAATGAAGGACCATTTCATAGCCTTTATGAAAAGGATCTTTGACAATGATCACGCCGAACCAGTGCCACCACTTCAAAGACACAATGAGTGCTAGTATCTGCCTTTCTTCGGAGTGTATCATCCACGTAAGTCAAAACAAATCAGAATAGTATTTGACTCCAGTGCCAAGCATCAAGGTGTATCCCTAAACAATGTTCTTCTCACTGGCCTGAATCTAACCAACAACGTTGTAGGCGTACTTGAGGTTTAGAAGAGAACCAGATGCCATAACTGCTGATATTGAACAGATGTTTCATTGCTTCATTGTACACGAAGACCATAGGAACTTCATAAGGTTTCTGTGGCACTGTGACAACAACATGGACAATGAGATTATTAAATACCGAATGAAAGAACATGTTTTCGGAAATAGTCCCTCACCCGCTGTTGCAACATACGGTTTACAAAGGACTGCCATTAATGGAGAAAAGGAGTATGGCGCGGATGCTCGACACTTCGTTGAGAGAGACTTTTATGTTGACGATGGACTTACGTTTTTACCTACAGACGAAGAAGCCATAGACCTGTTCCAAAAGACACAAGGTATGCTTTCTGAGGCTAACCTCAGACTACACAAAATTGCCTCAAATAGTGTTGCTGTTATGAAAGCCTTTCAACCTGGCGATCATGCCACGGGGTTTAAGGACTTAAATCTGGGAATGGACATGCCACTTATTAAGAGAAGTCTGGGCCTACGGTGGGACCTATTAAAGGACACTTTCAGCTTTCAAGTCAGCTCTACAGACAAGCCATTTACCAAGCGTGGGGTTCTGTCAGTGGTAAACAGCATATACGATCTAATAGGATTTGTGGCTCCCATCACCATACAAGGTAAAGCCTTACTTAGACAGCTCTCAGAGTCTATTAAAGATTGGGATGCTCCACTGCCATCTGACAAGCTTTCAAAGTGGGAGTCCTCTCTACATGCCTTAGATGGAATCCATATACCACGCTTCTACACCTCAGCTTCCCTTGCTACGAGCCGGAGAAAAGAGCTTCACATCTTCTCAGACGCATCTACTGAGGCCATTGCGGCTGTTGCCTACCTCAAGGGGAGAGACTCTTCTAATCAAACCCACCTAGGGTTTCTGTTTGGGAAAGCTAAGTTAGCACCTAAGCCTGAGCACACAATTCCTAGGATTGAACTTTGTGGGACTGTGCTAGCTGTAGAAATCGCTGATTTCATATTACGCAAGCTGGACATTCAGATAGATGACACCAAATTCTACACAGACAGTAAGGTTGTTCTGGGCTACATATACAACCAGACTAAGCATTTCTATGTCTACGTCAGGAACCATGTAGAAAGAATCAGGAAATCATCTAAACCTGAACAATGGCATTATGTCCCATCTGAAATTAATCCTGCGGATCATGCTACTAGGCCAGTGTCTGCAAGTGTATTTGCAAATTCTTCCTGGTTAACAGGTCTTGAATTCCTGCTGGATCACACAGAAGAGACCACGGCTGACGTCTTCAGTCTTCTAGAACCTGAAAAGGATCCAGACAGGGGCGTAGCTATAGGGGGTGCAGAGGTAGCAGTCACTACTGGGCCCAGAAGCCTAAGGGGGCCCAAAGACCCTTGTGCCACATAAGACACTGGCATTATAGAAAGTGCATACTGGTCAATTTACACCTCTGGCTGGAGGGAAGGGGTTAGGTTAAGAATTTGGCATGCGGGGGTGCCCTTTCAGTGTTTGCCTCAGGCAGCAGGAAGGATATGTGCTCCCCTGCACCTTGCCAACAAGCACTGAGGGACGGAGGCCCAAGCTGAACTCTTGCACCAGGGCCTATGAGCTTTTAGCTACGCCCCTGGATCCAGAGAACCCAACTATCCCTACCCCAGCTACCCTGATTACCCAGAAGCTTGGGTCCGTTCCTGTTCCACCTGGAAACTTTAAAGACGGAAATCTGTGCTTTGATCAATGGAAGCGAGTAGAAAACCTTGCCAACCACTTCTGGAATCGTTGGAAGATTTCCACTCTGCAAGGACGCAGGAAATGGCAACGACAGTACCCTAACATAAAAGTTGGAGATCTAATTTTGCTCAAGTACCAACAAGCCAAAAGAATCGAGTGGCCTATGGGACTTATTGTTAACCCCTTAAGGACCGGGCTCATTTTCACCTTAAGGACCAGGCCATTTTTTGCAAATCTGACCAGTGTCACTTTAAGTGCTGATAACTTTAAAACGCTTTGACTTATCCAGGCCATTCTGAGATTGTTTTTTCGTCACATATTGTACTTCATGTACACTGGTAAAATAAAGTCAAAAAAATAAATTTTTTTGCATAATAAAATACCTAATTTACCAAAAATTTTGAAAAATTAGCAAATTTCAAAGTTTCAGTTTCTCTACTTCTGTAATACATAGTAATACCCCCAAAAATTGTGATGACTTAACATTCCCCATATGTCTACTTCATGTTTGAATTATTTTGGGAATGATATTTTATTTTTTGGGGATGTTACAAGGCTTAGAAGTTTAGAAGCAAATCTTGAAATTTTTCAGAAATTTACAAAAACCCAATTTTTAGGGACCACTACAGCTCTGAAGTCACTTTGCGAGGCTTACATAATAGAAACCGCCCAAAAATGACCCCATTCTATAAACTACACCCCTCAAGGTATTCAAAACTGATTTTACAAACTCCGTTAACCCTTTAGGTGTTGCACAAGAGTTATTGGCAAATTGGGATGAAATTTGAGAATTTCATTTTTTTGCCTAATTTTCCATTTTAACCCATTTTTTCCACTAACAAAGCAAGGGTTAACAGCCAAACAAGACTGTATCTTTATTGCCCTGACTCTGCTGTTTACAGAAACACCCAATATGTGTCCGTAAACTACTGTACGGCCACACAGCGGGGCGTAGAGTGAAAGGTGCGCCGTATGGTTTTTGGAAGCCAGATTTTGCTGGACAGTTTTTTTGACACCATGTCCCATTTGAAGCCCCCTGATGCACCCCTAGAGTAGAAACTCCATAAAGTGACCCCATCTAAGAAACTATACCCCTCAAGGTATTCAAAACTGATTTTACAAACTTCGTTAACCCTTTAGGTGTTGCACAAGAGTTATTGGCAAATTGGGATGAAATTTGAGAATTTCATTTTTTTGCCTAATTTTCCATTTTAACCCATTTTTTCCACTAACAAAGCAAGGGTTAACAGCCAAACAAGACTGTATCTTTATTGCCCTGACTCTGCTGTTTACAGAAACACCCCAAATGTGGCCGTAAACTACTGTACGGCCACACAGCGGGGCGTAGAGTGAAAGGTGCGCCGTATGGTTTTTGGAAGCCAGATTTTGCTGGACAGTTTTTTTGACACCATGTCCCATTTGAAGCCCCCCTGATGCACCCCTAGAGTAGAAACTCCAAAAAAGTGACCCCATCTAAGAAACTACACCCCTCAAGGTATTCAAAACTGATTTTACAAACTTTGTCAACCCTTTAGGTGTTGCACAAGATTTAATGGAAAATAGAGATACAATTTCAAAATTTCACTTTTTTGGCAGATTTTCCATTTTAATATTTTTTTTCCAGTTACAAAGCAAGGGTTAACAGCCAAACAAAACTCATTATTTATGGCCCTGATTCTGTAGTTTACAGAAACACCCCATATGTGGTCGTAAATTGCTGTACGGGCACACAGTAGGGCGCAGAAGGAAAGGAATGCCATACGGTTTTTGGAAGGCAGATTTTGCTGGACAGTTTTTTTGACACCATGTCCCATTTGAAGCCCCCCTGATGCACCCCTAGAGTAGAAACTCCAAAAAAGTGACCCCATCTAAGAAACTACACCCCTCAAGGTATTCAAAACTGATTTTACAAACTTTGTCAACCCTTTAGGTGTTGCACAAGATTTAATGGAAAATAGAGATACAATTTCAAAATTTCACTTTTTTGGCAGATTTTCCATTTTAATATTTTTTTTCTAGTTACAAAGCAAGGGTTAACAGCCAAACAAAACTCATTATTTATGGCCCTGATTCTGTAGTTTACAGAAACACCCCATATGTGGTCGTAAACTGCTGTACGGGCACACGGCAGGGCACAGAAGGAAAGGAATGCCATACGGTTTTTGGAAGGCAGATTTTGCTGGACAGTTTTTTTGACACCATGTCCCATTTGAAGCCCCCCTGATGCACCCCTAGAGTAGAAACTCCAAAAAAGTGACCCCATCTAAGAAACTACACCCCTCAAGGTATTCAAAACTGATTTTACAAACTTTGTCAACCCTTTAGGTGTTGCACAAGATTTAATGGAAAATAGAGATACAATTTCAAAATTTCACTTTTTTGGCAGATTTTCCATTTTAATATTTTTTTTCCAGTTACAAAGCAAGGGTTAACAGCCAAACAAAACTCATTATTTATGGCCCTGATTCTGTAGTTTACAGAAACACCCCATATGTGGTCGTAAACTGCTGTACGGGCACACGGCAGGGCACAGAAGGAAAGGAATGCCATACGGTTTTTGGAAGGCAGATTTTGCTGGACAGTTTTTTTGACACCATGTCCCATTTGAAGCCCCCCTGATGCACCCCTAGAGTAGAAACTCCAAAAAAGTGACCCCATTTTAGAAAGTACGGAATAGGGTGGCAGTATTGTTGGTACTAGTTTAGGGTACATATGATTTTTGGTTGCTCTATATTACACTTTTTGTGCGGCAAGGTAACAAGAAATAGCTTTTTTGGCACGTTTTTTTTTTTGTTATTTACAACATTCATCTGACAGGTTAGATCATGTGGTAATTTTATAGAGCAGGTTGTCACGGACGCGGCGATACCTAATATGTATACAATTTTTTTTATTTATGTAAGTTTTATACAATAACTTCATTTTTAAAACCAAAAAATTGTTTAGTGTCTCCATAGTCTAAGAGCCATAGTTTTTACAGTTTTTGGGCGATTATCTTGAGTAGGGTCTAATTTTTTGCGGGATGAGATGACGGTTTGATTGGCACTATTTTGGGGTGCATATGACTTTTTGATCGCTTGCTATTACACTTTTTGTGACGTAAGATGGCAAAAAATTGCTTTTTTTACACTTTTTTTTTCTTTTTTTTTTACGGTGCTCACCTGAGGGGTTAGGTCATGTGATAATTTTATAGAGCCGGTCGATACGGACGCGGCGATACCTAATATGTATACTTTATTTTTATTTATAAAAGTTTTACACAATTATTTTATTTTTGAAACAAAAAAAATCATGTTTTAGTGTTTCCATAGTCTAAGAGCCATAGTTTTTTCAGTTTTTGGGCGATTATCTTGAGTAGGGTCTCATTTTTTGCGGGATGAGATGACGGTTTTATTGGTACTATTTTGGCGTACATGCGACTTTTTTGATCACTTTTATTACCTTTTTTGGGAAGTAAGGTGGGCAAAATTTCAATTTTCTCATAGTTTTTATTTTTTTATTTTTATGGCGTTCACCGTGCGGGGAAAGTAACATGACCGTTTTATAGATCAGGTCGTTACGGACGCGGCGATACCTAATATGTGTAGTGTATTTTTTTATTTTTATTTTTATTCAGTGATAAATGTTTTTTTATTTTATCTTAACTTTTTTCACTTTTTTAAAAAAAAATTGGACCCAGACCCACTTGGTTCTTGAAGATCCAGTGGGTCTGATGTCTGTAAAATACAGTACAGAAACTATATAGGTTTCTGCACTGTATTTTACTTACACTGAACAGATCTATGCTTTCAGCACAGATCTGTTCAGCACCATGGACAGCAGGACGCCTGAGCAGGCGTCCTGTTGCCATGGGAACCTTCCCCGTCTGTCACAACTTCGCAGACGGGGAAGGGTGAGGACGGGGCTTCGGGGGGCTCTCTGGGGGCTCTCTCCCTCTCCCATCGGGGGGCTGCAAAGGCACAGCAGCCCCCCGATCGGAGAGGGAGGGAGCTCCTTGCGCTGTTAACCTTTTCCATACAGCGGTCCGTACGGACCGCTGCATGGAAAGGGTTAAACGGCTGACATCGCATCACCGATGTCAGCCGTTTATACCAGGGTGCCAGCAATGTGCTGGCACCCTGGTATAACCCACTAGACGCCAACGATTATGCAATGGGAGGCGGGCGGGGGATCGCGATCCCGCCTGCCGCACCGCCCGCCTCCCGCAACGCCCCCACTGCCTGCGACACCCCCCCTGCACCACCCGCCGCCATCAAATCATGCAGGGGTGCAGGGGGGGGGTGCGCAATATTGATTTTAGGCACTCTGAAGTTTCTGATCCCCGCGGTCAGGGACCGCGGGGATCAGAAACTGCAAAAAGCGCAGCAAACCGCAGGTCTGAATTGACCTGCGGTTTGCTGCGATCGCCGACACGGGGGGGTCAAATGACCCCCCCCTGCATTGTTACGGGATGCCGGCTGAATGATTTCAGCCGGCGTCCCGTTCCGATTAACCCCCGCGGCGCCGGAATGCAGATTTTAAGTCAGGACGTACCGGTACGTCCTCGGTCCTTAAGGACTCGGGAAATAGGGCGTACCGGTACGTCCTCGGTCCTTAAGGGGTTAAGAGTTATCTGTCTTACAGAATAAAGCAATTTACATGGATAAACTCGGTGTTGGTGAGTTCAAGCTATCTGATAAGGATTGTCCGCAGTGATTATATCTGCTTATACAGGCCAGGCATACAGGTCTCACTAGGGATAAATCGCTATTACAGCAATCTGAGTCAGAATAAACATACTTCAATGTTTTAAGTATAAGTCTACATTGATAAATCCTAATAAAAATAATCTTTGAAAGAATTAACACTTTCATTCTTCTTGACCACCAGGCATTTTAGCTTTTAACCAGAGGCGTAGCTAAAGGCTCATGGGCCCTGGTGCAAGAGTTCAGCTTGGGGCCCCCTTCACTCTGCGTTGGTGCACCTAGCTTTTCCAGTCAGGTCACAGTGCGCTCTGTACGTCCTGACGCTGCAGGCAGCCAGGACACAGCAGTGCAGGCCCTGAGAAGAGCGAGCAGGAGGAGGGGTAAGTACTGTACAGCGCTCACAGCGCTTCTCTCCCCCTCCTCCTGCAGACTAGTGAGCGCTTCCATTATGGAAGTGCTCATTAGTATTCCCTTTATAAGATGCACTAGTACAGCACCAGTGGCTTAGGGGCCCGGTCATAACTGCAACTGCTGCGACCCCTATTGTTACGCCAGTGCTTTTACCCCTTTATTACCCTACACCACCAGTTATGTTACCATTTAACCCATCAATAACCTAGATCACTCTTTCACCTCTATAATACCCTAGACCACCATTTTGTTGCCATTAACCCCTTCATTACTCTGCTAGGATTCCTATTTTTACTGTCTGGGTAAGTGATAGACAGAAAAATAATTAAATTGTGGGTGATATGGCAGCACATTAATTACAATGGGTGCCGTGTAATGTGCCAGTGCAAGGGAAATTAATATTAATTAGCCACTTCTCAAAGCAGTAACAGCAGAGTATTAGATGAGCGATTTGCATTATAATTTTGTGTATCTTTAATGTATATGCCGGGGCTGCAATGCATGGAGGCCTTCACTTGTCTATATTCATTCCAAGCATTATACATAGTAAAATTTTTAAATATATAAATTTAAAGTGTACCTGTGCTTGAAAGAAACTTTTGATATGTTAGAGTGACATGTCAAATAATTTTTTATCAGTGGTGGTCTGAGTACTGAGACAACTCTGATCTGATCAAGGCACTTAAAAGCCATCACAGTCATGCCTAGTATTACCATGACTGTGATTGACCAGCGCACCATGTGACCATGCATGCATAAATGCTGGATCACATGATGCGCCGCCATTCTGCTCTGACTAGTGTAGGGACAGGACGCTGCTGCAGGCAGGGAGAGTGTTAGGCCTTTATTATTTTTAAAAAGTGTGCTGGTGACCTGTAGGCTTCATTGATCGGTGCAATACACCTCCGTTGCACCAGTGAGACAGAAATACCATACTTAATCGTGCTGTTCAATCTGAGGGTGACCTGTTGGCATCTTTTTTGGTGCAATCCTTTACACCAGTAACAGGGAGATATAATAGTTAATCAGTCTGTTAATTGTGTGGGTGAGAAATACCTATTTTTTGGGTGAAAAAAACCTTTACTTGCCAATATCAGAGGGATATGTGGCAAGGCCGATTTATTGGCCTGTATTTGTGGGAGGGGCGTCCTGGCCTATATCTATCCCACAGCTCCTCAGGTAGCACTGGACGGCAGCGATATTCCTGGTTCCAGCAAAGCTTCAGCGTTTCCTAGACTACGTGACGTCACTTCCGGTTCGTGCTCCCTCCAGCGGTCCTGCATCCTGGTGCGGCGGGTAAGTGACTGCTGCCTCAGCGCAGCATCGGCTCGATCAGTCCGGTCGGTGGGGTCGGTCCCTCTAAGGTAAGAGAGGGATATCCCCACACCGGAGCGGCAGTCTGGCAGCACGCCCCACTCCCACGTGACTTGCACGCAGGTTGCAGGAGTCAGCGAGACTCTGATTTCTTGCAGGTTTTTCTCCTTTTAGGTCTGGTGAGGGTTTCAGAGTGTCAGTAATCGGCGGCACGGGGGAGAGGGGGGAGGAAGTGACCACAGCGAGGCGTAGTCGGTAAGGGAGTAAGTGGTAGCCGGCTCATGGGTCTAGCGAAGCACTGACATGCTTGTTACTTCTGTCTGCAGTCAGATAGTTTAGCACATGGTTGTGCTGTTACTTGACCTGTTGTTTCGCTGATGTGTAGTGTTGACAAGCCAGGGCAGGTGGAGCATGGGGGCTGGTAGGAGCCGCACAGCACCACTGTTTCACCTGCACGTAAGCCATCTCCGAGGGACGGTTTCATGACATCTTGAGCCCGGTTTGTGGAGGCTATAAATGAAAAAAAAAAAAAAAAAAAAAAAAAAGGGGTAAAGTCTGGCACGGGCCGCCGTGCTGTCAGTTAGGTGGGGGAAAAGAAAAGGAAAAAAAAAAAACAGAGAGGGGGGGGGCTCATGCCGTGCAATGTGGTGGTGAGGAGTGCTTGGGGGACACACCCCGGTGACAAGAACTCGATAACGGCGCACGCCAGACCCGGCACATTGTGTGGCATCTCATACGTGGTTTCACCACAGCTGGGTAGCTTCAGGTGCGATCACTCACCATTTCCTGCATAGTTTCTGGCACAGGCTCGTCAGCCATTCGGCCAATCTCGCGTTCACCACAGCACAGGCAGTCGTGACTCGCCGCCCAGTCTGGGCATCTGCAAAAAAAAATATAAAAAAAAAACAAACTCTTATTTTGTTCATTTATACGTACAGGTTTTTCCTCGGTCGATCCTTTGTATTCTCCTTATAACAGCGTCTTGTCTGGTTTGGTAAGGTTGATTGCTCCTAATTTCGTCCACTGTCGTACGTCCTCCCTCTTTTCTTACCTCAGGTGATCACCAGGGTCAATTTCATGCATGCTGGATTTGCAGTGGCGGTGGTGGTCTGAGCACGGGTGTTAGTCTGTCTTGGCTTCCCAACAGTGTTAGTGACAGTCCGTCAATTTTTGATTATTTCAACAGTCCGGTCATGTCTCACGGCTCAGACATCGTGGATGCCTCCGGCGAAGATCTGGGTTCTAAGGCATCGGAATCCGGCAGTATTCCCTCTCTGCGTAGCTGGACTGTGCCTAAACTCATGTCTGAGTTAGCCAAGAGGGGCATTCCTTTCCCGGCTGGGGCCCGGAAAGCAGAGCTGTATAGGTTATTGGTGTCCAACCCCGCAGATCCGTCTCAGCAAGAGGTCTCCATGGCTACAGTACAGACCTCACTGTCCCAGCTCCATGTCATGCTGAACAGCCTTACCTCCTCCATGTCCGGGGTACAATCCAGGTTAGAGTCAGTAGAGGCCAGGGTCGCTGGCTTGTCCTCACCTGCAACTCCATTGCCAGCCGTGGCGGCGCCAGTTGCCAGTACATCAGGTAACTTCGTCACGGTACCCAACGTCACTCCAGCTCATTTCATTCCGGCCAACATCAAGAAGGATATCCTCGATGGTAGAGATGTGAACCTGGCCTCCCTCCTGATGGCCACTCGTGACTTATCGGACAATAGGGTCATTGCATGCGGCGATGTTTCTGTTGTACTGAAGGGACGGGATCTTAGGCTCAGTAGGAAGTTGACAATCCCGGAGTTCGTGCTTGCCTTCAGTCTTTTTCGAGATGTCATCTGTTCGGTACGACCAGATAGGAGGGAAGAATTGGACCTGTATCTCTTCAGGGTCACGGAGTTGGGCTACAAGTACGGAGGCTTCGGCTTCTATGACTACCATTGCTCCTTTTCTGCCAAAGCCGCAGCTGCGCTCAGTCAATTCCAGTTTACCACCAATTGGGCTAATATTGACACAGAAATATTCTGCAGGCATTTCGCGGGGCTGAAGGCACCGGCTTGCTCTTCATGCCAGTCGATCTATCATACTGGAGAGTGGTGTCATAATGCCGCGAGTGCCCCGAGGTCCAATCCTTCTCCTCCTATTCCCGGTCCGTCGGCTGGCACCCAGCAGAATTCGGCGGTCGATAAACTCGGCCGACCGATTAAGTATCTGGGCAGATCGCAGATTTGCAACAACTACAATTTTGCAACTTGCAATTATAGTCAGTGTCGGTTGTTGCACATTTGCGCAAACTGTTTCCGAGCCCATCCGAAAGTCGCCTGCTCATTAAAAACCGATAAACATTGCATGAGTGTGGTAAATGTAGAACTGTTAGAGTCATACTTACAGGGGCACGAGGACGCCTCCTTCTGCGACTTCCTGGTGTCAGGTTTCACCCATGGTTTTCATACAGGTCTGGTGGCATTACCGGAAAACACCCATGAGTGTAGGAACTTGCAGTCAGCATCCCTCAGCCCCGGGTCCATAGATAGACTTCTCCAGGCAGAGCTTGACAAGGGGTACATCATCGGCCCCTTCTTGTCATCCCCATTCGAACGCTGGAGGGTCAGCCCTATAGGGGTAGTTACGGGGAAGTTCAGCCACAAAGAGAGGCTGATATTCGACTTGTCAGCGCCGCACGGGTTATCCACCCCCAGCGTGAATTCACTCATTCCAGCGGAGGAGGTCAGCATGGTGTACGCCTCCATCGATCAAGCCATTGCACTCATCCTTGCCACAGGCCCGGGGGGCGATCTTGTCTAAAGCAGACATATCAGACGCCTTCAAGTTAATGCCAATCAGGCCAGAACTTTGGCGGTGGCACGGGATCAAGTGGAATTCGCTTTACTACTTTGCGGTCAAGTTGACTTTCGGATCCCGCAGCAGCCCGTGGATTTTCGATCAACTGGCGAAAGCCTTGCACTGGATTCTAGAGAACAGGTTTGGTTGCGAACACGTCATACATTACTTGGACGATTTTTTGTTGATCGAATCTCCACAGGGCTCGGCCAAGGATCTTCAGAGCTTGTTAGCATGTTTCGCCCTACTAGGGGTCCCCGTTTCCCCCAAAAAGGTGGATGGTCCGGCTACCACCATCACTTTCCTGGGCATCGTACTGGACACGCAAAGCATGTCAGCTAGATTGCCAGAAGACAAATTGGCTAGGGTCCAGGCAGTCATTCACAGTTTTGTCACCAGGAGGGTCGCCACCAAGGTTGAGCTACAGTCATTATTAGGCATGTTAAACTTTGCCATGCGCGTTATTCCCCAGGGCAGGTCATTTGTAGGTAGGTTACTACCACTCCTCTCAGCAGCTCCCTGTCAGGACAGCCCAGTTTTCCTGGACAGTCATGCGCAAGCAGACTTGGGCATGTGGGACCACTTCTTGCGTCACTGGAATGGCGTATCCATGTTTGTCCCGGCGGTCTCGCATGACTCCCCCGTCATATTCTCCAGCAGCGGGATCAGCACTGGATTCGCTGCCATATTTGGCTCCCATTGGCTGAACGGGGCGTGGCCGGGGGAGGTATGCGAGACCGCAGGAACCCCTCAGACAACGGAGGCCAGGGACTTGTATCCCATAGTAGCGGCAGCTCGCGCTTGGGGTAACCTGTGGACAGGCCGCACCGTGGTCTTTGCTTCTGCTAGTCCTGCCTCCTTGGCCATCCTCGACAGTGGCAAATCCAGATCTCAGCTAGTCATGGCATTGATGAGACGTCTGGTGCAGTTGTCACTGTCACACAACTTCTTATTTTGTGGTACCCTCATAGGTGGTTCGCGAGTGGCAGCAGTTAACGCTTTAGCTGAGATGAATTACTTTCTATTTTCTCAGGTTTGCCCCGAAGCCGACGCATCGAGAACCCCGTCTCCTCGTCCGGCCGCACTCTTTCTCAGTTAGACCGGTACCTGAACACAGCCCAGGGGCTGTTTGCCAGGTCGCTCTCAGCCAACACCACCCGGGCGTACAACACGGGCTGGCGGTTGTACCTCAAGTTCCAACAGGAACACCCCCCAGGCGACCTGGGCCACATAGACTTCATATTGGCATTCATCGGGTACTGTCACGAGCACATGCACCTTTCTCCCGGCACCGTGAAAACTTATCTGGCCGGGGTCCAGCACCATTTGTCTCGCTCACAGCCAGAAAGAATGTCGTTGTTCTCCAGTCACGTGGTCAAGGCCACGTTGAAAGGTCTACAGAATTGCACCCCAGGTGTCAACCCCCGTAGACAGCCCGTGTCCGGCCCCACGTTCAGGGGCATGTCCGATCTGTTGGACCTCAGGCCTTTCGGGGTTCTGCAAAGCTTGGTGCTCAAAGCCGCCATCTATTTGGCTTTTTACGGCTTCATGAGGCCAGGTGAGTTTACGTCACTGTCGCTCCACGGCCCCTTCCTATCCCGCCGACAGTTGGTTCCCAGCCCAGAGGGCTTTGTCCTATCCTTACCTGTCACCAAGACTTCCCAGTCAGGTCCCCCTACCCTCATTAGGTTCTTCCCCACCTATCACAAATGGTGTCCGGTCCACGTTCTACGGGAACTGTCAGAAGCACTAGCCAGTCACAGGGCTGACTCCCCACTGTTACCCTTCGGGACAGCTGCATTGTCCACGTCCCAATTCGTAGCACACGCGCGCTTGCTAGCGGCCAATTTGGGTTTAGACCCCCTCTCAGTTTCAGGACATTCGTTCAGGATAGGGGCAGCCTCTGCCGCCTCCAAGAATCAAGTACCAGCTCACATTATCCGCAAGTTGGGCCGATGGCGGTCCTCATGTTACAGCCGGTATGTGCCGAATCCTGTCAGTGAGATTCAAGGTGCCTTTCAGAATCTGGCGTTGTAAATGTGTCAATAAACATATGTGTATTTTCATGCTGGACTTTTTGGCCTCTTTCAGGTATACTCTCGTCGGTAGCGGTTATGCCACAACTCAAGCCGCCAGTTTAGTTAGGGGAATTTCAGGGCGGTAGGTTCTTTCACACATAGCCCCGACCACAAATAATAGTTATTTAGCCATTTAATTGGGTCTGTGTAACTTACCTTTTTTTTTGGTTGAAAAAAAACTATACTTGCCACAGTCACAAGGATATATAATAGTTATTCAGCCGGTTAATTTGGTCGGTGTGACCTACCTATCTTTTTTTTTTTGTGCTAAACACCTCCTTTGCATCCGTGACACAGATATACAATTGTTCGTTTGTTAGGCAATTTTGTGGGTGACTGTAACAAAATGAGGAGAGCCATAATAAGTGCAGGCAGTAGTAGATTGGATGACTGAGAGTGCCTCCAGTTTCTTCACATTGTCTTCCACCCGGTCCACTCCTGAAAGTGCAGAGTTGGCATCGGTGGCCCAATCTGATAGGCAATTGAACCAAACTGGATTAGAAACATATTTTGCGAAATTCTCCCACTTGTACTTGCTTTATTGTGTGACAATATTGAATCACAGTAAAAATTAGGCTTAAAAGTAAACAAAAAAGATACCCTTTGATGTCAATGCATTTGTTATAAGGACTGTGAGACAACACCCTGATCTCCTCATTGAGAAGCAGTACAGTCTCAAAGCTGTGGCATTTAATTCAGTACCATGCTCTATACTTACAAGGGCCAAGAACCCTGAAATAGATGTCCATATGGTAGGTAACCAATATCGGAAATAAGCCAGAAATAAAGGTGGTAAGCGCCGCAGCCTCTTTCTAGACCAGTGATGTCCATTGGTCATATAAACTGTGTGCAGCTCAGTCATATTCAAGTCAAGTAAAGGGATCTGGACAACAATATCAAGCACAACCACCATACAATGTACGCCGATGTCCTCAGTATCCTGTGAGGGGGCCACAAATATAAATAATATTTATAAATAAAAAATAAATAAATAAAAACACACTTCTTTATCCTACATGAAACAGAACAAGCATTGTAGCATTTGCACTACATATTCATGATTTACAATGTCGTTTATATTTTTTCCATTAATCTCTCATTTTTATTACATGAAAGTCCTCAAATAAAAAAATAAAAAAGACTAAGTTAAAACAGTGAAGTTCTGTTTAAGTTTAATAAAAGAAAATTCAGCATGTTTCAGAAACAATGTTACCTAAGTAACTTAAGTGCACTGGGTGTATAAAGCACAGAGTTCAAGTCTCAGCAAAGCTCCAGCTGCCTTCTTCTTCTGTTCAGAAGACTTTGTGATGCTCTGTATTTGATCTTCACTTGTTTGAGGTTTCTGCTGCTATTTATTTGCCTCCTTGTTGTGCACCATTTGTTGATAAACTTGACATTGTGGTGCTGAGGTTGAAGAGGGGGTTAGTAGTTTCGAAACTACATTGGATGAGCTGCAGTGCTCTGTCCTGGGTATTGCTCTTTACCTTCCTCTGACTTCTCTGCAATCTTTACTGTAGAAGAGGGCAAGCACTCTTCTTCTGTCTGTGCATGCATGTATCCAGCTATTGTATGCTGGGTCATCACATGCACCTTGCACACAGCACAGAGCACCAGCCCCAAAAGGGATATTACTGGTGATGTGCTGTCAACGGGGCATAATTTAGGATCATGGAAGACAAGTGACCAGTGGACGAAACGTCATCAATACTGGATCACAACAGAGCTTCCAGGGCCACATGACTGAGAGCTCGGAACAGGGAACGATTTTGTGAAGTAAGATAAGTTCAGTTTATAACTTAGTCCCTGGTTCTCCAGTTGTCACCTATAAAGAAATGCTCCGAGCCAAATAAAAATCATGCATTTGTAAAGTCCAGTCTGAAAACGTATGTCTTTGCACCATAGTGCGGCAATGTGAAAAATCATTGTCTGCTCTGAGAGCCATACGGTATAATTCCATTATTGAAATCTCTAAGAGATATCAATTTCAAAAATCAGAACTTGAAAAAGAGCCAGAGCGGCTTGTGAGGGGAACATGTAATAAACCAGGAGTTCATACAATGCAGCCTGGAGTCTTTTACATCCTGATCTTAAATCTCCAGGAGCCATGATAACTCATATGGCATATATGTATAACATGGTGGTCTTAGATGTTAATACCTCCCTAAAACATGGTCCCTTCACAAAATGTCATATTCTAGCCTCATTTTTCAATACATCTTATGTCCATCCAGATCACGCAGGACACAGGTTGTCTTATCGCCCTTTAGCTTTCAGCTCAGCGAGTGTCTCGCTATAAATCTGGCGGTTGGAATTGATCTGCATCATCTTGGAGCTCATAATGTTGATGTAAGACAGGCATCGGTCCCAAAAGGCCGTCCTTGAGCCCACCAGGAACGGTGTTTCTGGATACCCAATTTCATTGCCGGTGTAGCAGTGGGTGATGAAGTAGCAGGTCAGGACCGACACTTGAAGCTGTTCTACACTGTCTACCTCTGGGGAGATGAGGTCCCGGCATAGCATATAGAGGAAGACAACGCTGCCTGAGCTCAGGAAACTTACGGGTTGGCAACCCGAAGTAAGGAGATAGTTGTCAATATTTTTTAGCCATCCTATAACCTGTGTAGGGGAAAGATCAAGCTTATAGCACCTCCGACGTAGAAAGAGTCCGAGACACCTCAGGAGCTCACTGGACGGGGTGTAGATCACAACACGCCTCTGAGATGATTGTGCAGGGTCAATCCGACGCCGCTTGGCTGGTAAGTCGGGGCAGCAGTGGCGTCTCTTCCTGGACTTCTTAAGTGCATTGTCTGCCATTGTTTTATGGTATCTCTCACTCCCTTTAAAGACAAAAATCCATTATATATTGTGGAGGTTAGCTTTACAAATGGTAGGCAGTCGGCAGGATTAGATGCAACATAAGGGTTTTATTGGAAAAAAACACAATTGGCTTCAGCCTATCAAAGTTCAGTCACATAAAGCACTGATCTTCAGCCCTCATGTGTCATATACCAGTTCAATTTTTAAACAGGCAAAAATACAGGAGTCACCTTTGTGAAGAGTCTTGACTCTTTCTTTCTTTGGCACACTGTGGAGAGGAAATGCTCCCAAGTCCTCTGCAGACCAACACCACACACACACTGACAGTGTGTCTTTTATATTAGCTTCCAGCTGGGTGAGGTGGTAACACACGAAATGGAGTATGGGAGTGACCTTCCCACCCAAACTCTTCTGTCACTCCTAAATCCCAGACCCAAATTCCAGGTACCACAAACTCAGCAATTTAACATCACTGGTTGCCATTTACATCCGGGATTCACATCACTGAGAGCAGCAACCTCAGTGACACATACTTGCCATCAATAGCCTCACCCCTTGGATGCTTACTATATATATACATATATATATATATATATATATATATATATACAGTCATGTGAAAAAATTAGGACACCCTTTGAAAGCATGTGGTTTTTTGTAACATTTTTAATAAAAGGTTATTTCATCTCCGTTTCAACAATACAGAGAGATTAAAGTAATCCGACTAAACAAAGAAAACTGAAGAAAAGTCTTTTCAAGATCTTCTGTAAATGTCATTCTACAAAAATGCCTATTCTAACTGAGGAAAAAGATAGGACACCCTTGCCCCTAATAGCGAGTGTTACCTCCTTTGGCTGAAATAACTGCAGTGAGACGGTTCTTGTAGCCATCTACCAGTCTTCGACATCGGTCTGAGGAAATTTTACCCCACTCCTCAATGCAGAACTTTTTCAGCTGTGAGATGTTTGAGGGGTTTCTTGCACGTACAGCCCTTTTCAAGTCACCCCACAGCATCTCAATGGAATTCAAATCTGGACTTTGACTTGGCCATTCCAGGACTCTCCATTTCTTCTTTTTCAGCCAATCTTTGGTTGATTTACTAGTATGTTTTGGGTCATTGTCATGTTGCATGGTCCAGTTCCGCTTCAGCTTTAATTTTCTAACTGATGGTCTCACATGTTCTTCAAGCACCTTCTGATACACAGTAGAATTCATCGTGGATTCTATGATGGTGAGCTGACCAGGTCCTGCTGCAGCAAAGCAGCCCCAAACCATGACACTTCCACCTCCATGCTTCACAGTTGGTATGAGGTTCTTTTCTTGGAATGCTGTGTTTGGTTTACGCCAAACATGTCCTCTGCTGTTGTGTCCAAATAATTCAATTTTGGACTCATCTGTCCAAAGAACATTATTCCAGAAGTCCTGGTCTTTGTCAACTTTATCTCTGGCAAATGTCAGTCTGGCCTCGATGTTTCTCTTGGAAAGCAAAGGTTTCCTCCTTGCACACCTCCCATGCAAGGTGTGCAAGGAGGTCTACAATCAGTCTCTTTCTGATTGTAGAGGCATGTACTTCTACATCAACAGTAGCCAGAGCCTGCTGTAGTTCTCGAGATGACACTTTAGGGTTTTTGGAGACCTCTTTTAGCATCTTGCGGTCTGCTCTTGGGGTGAACTTGCTGGGGCGACCAGTCCTGGGCATGTTGGCAGTTGTTTTGAAAGCCCTCCACTTGTAGACTATCTTCCGGACAGTGGAATGGCTGATTTCAAAATCTTTTGAGATCTTTTTAAATCCCTTCCCAGACTCATAGGCTGCTACAATCTTTTTTCTGAAGTCCTCTGACAGCTCTTTTGCTCTCACCATGGTGCTCACTCTCACTTCAACAGTCAGGAGCACACCAAACTAAATGTCTGAGGTTTAAATAGGGCAAGCCTCATTCAACATGCAGAGTAACGATCTACTAATTATGTGCACCTGGTGTGATATACCTGTGTGAGATCTGAGCCAATTTAAGAGGGAATACATGTGAGGGTGTCCTATCTTTTTCCTCAGTTAGAATAGGCATTTTTGTAGAATGACATTTACAGAAGATCTTGAAAAGACTTTTCTTCAGTTTTCTTTGTTTAGTTGGATTACTTTAATCTCTCTGTATTGTTGAAACGGAGATGAAATAACCTTTTATTAAAAATGTTACAAAAAACCACATGCTTTCAAAGGGTGTCCTAATTTTTTCACATGACTGTATATATATGTACAACTCTCACAAGCCAATACATTAGAGACATTGAAATACCATGTAAGGCTCTAGTCTCATAGCATAAGCAACGCTGTTCTTCCTGATGAAATTATAAGACCACGATTAGACATGATGGACCCCCAAGTCAGTGAGGTCTTTTGGACTCCGGTGGTTCCATCATGTGAAGCACTTGTATGTGATTCATGGTTTCTGGCATACATTAATGGATTATTCCCATCAGGACATTCATTGTATTTCCATAAGATATGCCATAAATGGTGATAGGTCCAGGTTTCACTACTAGGAGCTGCAACTTATTCAAGAACAAGGCCCCATCTTGCAGCCACGGTGAATGGAGAGGTGGCCGCAGACACTGAGCTCTCTCCATACAGTTCTATATGAGTTCTCGGAGCTAAAAGTGCTCAACTCTTGTCAGAACTCCCATAGAAATGGATGGAGAGAGCTGTAAATGCGTGGCCACCTATCAGACACTTAATGCTGTACGGGTTTCAGACACACTGCAAAAATAGGTGGCACAAGTGCACCGTGTCACCTAAGGGCATATTCACACATAGCATTTGAGTCGCGTCAAAATCTCATTAAAAAGAACACCATTTTTTTTGTCCAGAGTTTTGCAAAAAGATAATCGACTTCATGCTTCTGACAGGTGAAACACATTTATTTTTACAAGTTTCACCTATAAAAATCGCACAGCCAAATATCACATTGCAAAACCACAGCAAATTACAGTAAAACTGCGGTTCTGCCGATGCGACTTTAACTGCACATCCATTGCTATGTGTGAATACATCCTGAGTGTTTACTTCCAGGGAATAAAATCCGTCCTGGTCATGTGACACATACACATATATGATAGAGCCGTGTGCCCAACACATGTCCGGCACAGATTTTTATCCACTGGAAATAAACAATGAGGTTTCTATTGAATGACAGCAAGCAGAGATCCTAAAAAGTGCAAGGAGTTATTTCAAAAAGTATATTGAAACATTTAACCCTACGTTACCAGAGAAATGTAAACCAGTTAGTTTTAGAACCGCTTATAAAACAATAGCGAGCTGCCTTGTTGTCATGGTAACGCCAGCTTTCCTACATATATAAATGGAGATGGTTTTTAATTGATAATTTTCAATGATATTTAATGATATTATTTAGTGAAAGGACATTTTACTTTTATGTAACAAGTTAGTTGCCAACAGTTAAATGCACAGGATTTGTCTGATTGTCCAAGAGTCGGATAAAATTCAAGCTGTCCAAAAATGTTAGCCGCCCCTAGGGGGAGCTACTGCATACATACTTATACTGCTCACTTTAAGATCAATAGGAGCTGTCTACATATGTATACTGTGACGTCGGCATTCAGGACATGTACTTACATGGTAGAGACCTATAGGTGGCACTAGAGAGGCGGTTTCTCGCTTCTAGAGGAGAACCATTTTGCATAGAAAACTAAACCCAATGGAGGAAATAAACATTATTTTTGGTTTTCTGGTGCTCAAAAGTAATTAGACTTTTTCCAATTTTATGCTCCCAAAGATTTTTAATTTGTGCCAGAACCTGGAGTAAATTACAGCACAAACCTGCATCGGCTCATAGCCGGCGCGGCTTTGCTTTCTGCCGCATGATGGAATGATGTCAGAAAGATGCGCCAAATTTATAAAGAGACAAGCCTGTTAATAACTGTGGCGCTCCTCACTACAGCGCATTACATGTTAATACCAGTGTATGAGACAAGGGTCTTAATAACTTTCCCGCAGTATCTGATTAGATATATTACGCTATATTACACTTATTATACTTTACCGTTTCAGCTCCGGAGATCTGTTTCCAGAGATTTCCTTCCGGTAATATCGCAGTAATCGCACGGTAGGTAAATGTTCACTTCACCTGGAATGTCTGACGTGTGAGGAAAAGCTGCTTGTAATTCATATACGTTCTAGGTGTCCGTGTTCTAGAACCAAATACACAACAATAGAACAGTCTGGTTGCTATGACGACATCACCTCTCATAGTTACTGCAGTCGTTTTTCTGTTTCTTAAAGTGACGCTATCATCTTTAATTGGAAATCTTTTTAACCCCTTCAGGATGTGGCTTATTTTGGTCTCAATAATGTTAATACTTTTGCACAATAAATTAACTTTTAAAGAAAAGCCATATTCTGAGAGCCATACGTTTTTGGTCTTTTGGTGGAGCTGTGCGAGGCTGGGTTTTCTCAGGACAAGCTGTGGTATTCAGTAGTGCCATTACGGATACATATGAGTTTGCGATCACTTTTTGCCGCATTGCACCTATCCTGTGGATATGATATCAGTGTTTCTTATGGGAATATCCCTAAGGACAAAGCTGTGTCATTTTATGTCACTCCCAAAATAGGGAAGCTGTGGACTGAGTAAAGATAGTGATGGTCTAACCTTGTAGACACATAGAGCCCATGCACACATCATGTTCTAATAGAAGTCTCTACCATAACACCGGATGCATCCGTTATCGTAGTAAAAATGAAATAAAGGCAAAATACATCCAACCACTATATAGCAAATAAAGGGTCAATGATGTCCTAACAATAGTAGATAATAGAGCAGGACATAGAAGCTTTCAGAAATGCTTCATATATATCTAATGGCAGAATAAATACATGATCCATCATCACAGTTCAGTATACAGTCGGTGATGGAGCCAAGCAATGTTCACCTATAGGCGTTCAGAAACCAAGTAATCCATATAGTCCATAGAAGGTTGGAAGGCACATGGAGACGCTGCTGGTGCCGGCATGGGTAATGTTGGTAACATTTCAGAGAGAGACTGAGGTCCGAGTGCTCTCCAGCCACCTATGGACTATGGAGTATTTCTGTAAGGCCTGTAGCAGTGAATGGAGAGCATGGTGTACTCTTCTGTCAGCGGCCTATCTCCTGCATGAACATCTGCAGCATGTTGGTGGTGTGAACACTTGTTACCAGATGTATAGCTGACTGCTTAAAAGGAAAATTCTGTCAGAAAGGGGTATTTTTTTAAACTCAGTATTCGTAGAAAACATTAGCTTTAGCTTTTTGTCTTTTTAACAGCACTATATCATTGAAAATTGTATGCAAAATATTGTCCTTCTGTAACACTTAGAACTGAAAGGTAAAACCCTTATATAGATTGGTAGCCAATTGTCAATGGCGAATTATAATAGGGGCACATACTGCGGCGGGGCATGGGAGCGCATCTGGACCTATGTGAGTATTTAGCTTTTATTTTTTATTTTTTATTTTATGTGCCAACTTTGGTTATAATAGTAGGTGTGTGAATGGTATGACAGTATGACAGCTCTATTTGGCCTAGATAAATATACTCACAGAAGAGCATTGCAATTATCAGTTTAAGAGATCATGGACACGACCGTATGTATTTTGCGGTCCGCAAAAACGGATCCACAAAAAATATAGATGACGTCTGTGTGCATTCCCCCTAATAGAACTTCCCCCTAATAGAATAGTACTATCCTTGTCTGTAGTGCAGAGAATAATGCTGAAAGGACATATGGAAACTGAATGCACACGGAGTAACTTTTTTGCGGACCCATTGAAATTAATGGTTCCGCGTACGGTCCACAAAAAAAACGGAACGGACACGGAAAGGAAATACGTTTGTGTGCATGAGCCCTAATGCTTTGCTCTAATTGAGTCACTCATCCCCCTTCCCTCTCTGACAACAGTAAATGGTCTAAATAAGAAAGTCCAGCGGGGCTGTTTGCTGTGCTAAAGGTCCAAACAAAGGAGGAAGTGCAGGGTTCGGCTGCCGTCAGGGGTCCCTTTAAAAGGGAACAGTTTTACTTGTTTTGTCATGACGCCAGTTGCAGTGAAGCAACAAGGGCACAGGGCCCCTTTTAGTGATGCAGTAGTTGGTGGTACCCAGGTGTAGGAATGCAAGAGTGGTGGAGGGTGGCCTAAATGTCCTTTAATGGTGTTGCACTTGTCACGGTGCTCCTACCTTGATACGCTGGACCCCAGGCGGTGTCGTCCACAGCAGAGAAAAGGGGTAGTTGATGAAGGGGATGATAAAATAAATGAAGTCCAGACCTTGTATATAGTTGAACAGCACCTTTACTTTGGTTAACGTTCATCAGAAACAATCTTCAAACTTTGCCTTGGTTTCCAGCAGGCTTTGGCATTAACGGTGGCAGGCAAACTCCTGTCTACTACGTCTGTTGCTCTCTGGCAATGCTGTGATAACAGGATAGCTATAGAGCTCAGCTTTAGCTGCAGGCTGCAATCTCCTTCTGAGTATACCGGCATATAAGACGGATGGGACAAGGGGCAAACGAGGCATTTTGCCGCCCCATTGGCAAGTGCCACCCTAGGCAAATGCCTTGTTTGCATCGTGATAGATACGCCACTGTGTATGATCTTGCCACATCTTACCACTGGGATTTTTGCCCATTCCTCCTTGCAAAACTGCTGCAGAATCTTCAAGTTGGATGGTTTGCGCTTGTAAACAGCAATCTTTAAGTCTGACCACAGATTTTCTATTGGATTGAGATCTGGGCTTTGACTAAGCCATTCCAACACATTTACATGTTTCCCCTTAAACCACTCAAGTGTTGCTTTAGCAGTGTGTCTGGGGTCATTGTCCTGCTGGAAGGTGAACCTCCATCCTAGCCTAAAATCACACACAGAATGGTACAGTTTTTGCTCAAGAATATCCCTGTATTTAGCACCATCCATCTTTGCCTTAACTCTGACCCAGTCCCGGCTGCTGAAAAACTTCCCCAAAGCATGATGCTGCCACCGCCATGTTTCACTGTGGGGATGGTGTTCTTTGGGTGATGTGATATGTTGGGTTTGCGCCAGACATAGTGTTTTCTTTGAAGGCTGAAAAGTTCAATTTTAGTCTCATCAGACCAGAGCACCTCCCTCCATACATTTTAGGAGTCTCCCACATGCCTTTTCGCAAACTCACAACGTGCCTTTTTGTTTTTAGCTGGAAGTAATGGCTTTCTTCTGGCCACTTAGCCATAAAGTTAAACTCTATGGAGACTTCTGAAGGTAATTGGTTGCACCAGAGCTTTTTATGAGCTTCCTAACAAAGGGGGTGAATACATATGCAAATGCCAATTTTCTCTTTTCTATATCTAAACAATAGTTTTATATATTTTTCTCATTTCACTTGACAAACTTAGAATATTGTGTTTTGATCCATCACATAAAATTCAGATTAACAAAACATTGAATTTAAGGCTGTAATGTAACAAAATATGAAAAAAGTCAAGGGGGGTGAATACTTTAGCCAGGAACTGGTAAATTGCTAATATGTGATTAAAAAAGGGATTATCCATAGCTGACAACTCCTTTAAAGAGTTTTTAATCATGTCTACGTTATATTATATTGTATAGTATGAATACACTCATGGGCAAAAAAAAAATACCACACCAAGAAGGAATTGAATGGAACTTTATTATATGTGTGACTGTAATGATATATGTATGTGATCTCATCAGTAAATGAAGGCTGCCTCCCCTTGTACACATATTAAAGCCAGTGTTGGACTGGGGTCATTTTGTGCCCACCAGAGGAGATTATTCTCGAGGATCAACCCATCAATAATATCTAAAAGGTTTTGAATCAAAGAAGTAGATCCTAGTGGTAGTGGCAAGTGATAGGCTCCAAAGGCAGCTTTAAATGTGTATTTTTTTTCTCTCCTAAATCTTTAGGGACTATTATAGTATTAGATCTTAGGCCCACCAGCGGGTTTCTTTGGTGGACCACTCGGACCTTGAATAAAGCATAAAAATATGGGGTTATTAAAGGGGTTATCCAATCCTATCAAATATCCCCCAATATGCAAAGCCCCGGGTGACACTAGGGAGGCTCATCCCCGTCCCCGCCTGCCATTGGCTGCTCCCCCCAATACCGGATATTTTCAGCCACGCACGGGGAGAAGCAGCAGCAGGGGTGTGTGCACCAGGAGCAGCGCAGGGAGCAGGGACCCAGGTAAGCATATTCAGTGTGGGGGCCCGTCATATGGGGGAGATTTTTATAGGATTTGATAACCCATTTAAAATTGGGTTATTAATATTTAGAATATTAATAGCATATTTCCCCTTGTACATCATTCACTAGAAACATCAAGAGGGCACATACCATGTTGGTAAATGTAGGGTTGGCCAAAAACAATGCTTGGCTGGACCTGCATTGGTTATCTCCACTTTTCTTAGTAGAAAAATGGCAGAAAATGTCTACAAATATGTCATACACTGAAACTCTACGTTACTTCAGAGTTATTCATATGTGCAGGGCTTCAAAAACAGGGCATTGGGCTGAGCGCCAAAAATGGCCGAAATACTAGTGTTGATTGAGCACCAAAGTGCTCGGGTGCTCTGGCAGAACACATCTACCGAGGACCCGAGTATAATGGAAGTCAATGAGAGAACCCGAGCATTAAACCAGGGACCCCCTGCTCTAAAGAGGGGAAGGTTGTCTAGTTCAAAGGAAAAGGTCAGAAATTGAAGGAAACACCACTGAAAGGGTTCGGAAACAGCGTGAGGAAGATGTCTGGATGCATCTTGGACTCCCAGGTCGCTGCTGGGAATGTTGTTGCCTGAGTAGTACGCCACTTTTACAGACTGACAATATTACGCACAAAACTAAAGATCAGATTGAAGCGGATCAGATACCGTCGCAGTTCCGACTATAAACGATGCCGATTGGCGATCCGGCGGGGTTATTCGCATGACTTGCTGAGCAGCTTCCGGGAAACCAAAGTCTTCGGGTTCCGGGGGGAGTATGGTTGCAAAGCTAAAACTTAAAGGAATTGACGGAAGGGCACCACTAGGAGTGGAGCCTGCGGCTTAATTTTACTCAAAACGGGAAACCTCAACTGGCCCGGATACAGAAAGGATTGACAGATTGATTTCTCTTTCTCGATTCTGTGGATGGTGATGCATGGAGGTTCTTAGTTGGTGGAGCAATTTGTCTGGTTAATTCCGATAAAGAACGAGACTCCTCCCTAATAACTAAATACACTATCCCCGGTGGTGAGGATTGTGTTAACCAGATTCTTGGATAGTGAGCCTGGACTTGTAGGTGAGGGTCTTCTGGTGAGCTGACCCTCTAAAAAAATATATGAGAGGGCCTGCAGGTGATATGACGCTGAAAAACATTATATGCGTGGGCCTGCAGGTGAGCTGACCCTCTAAAACATATTATGCGAAGGCCTGCAGATAAGCTGACCCTGTAAAAGATTTTAGGTGCGGGCCTACAGGTTAGATAACCTTGTAAAAGATTTACGGTGCAGGCCTGCTGGTGAGCTGAGCTTGTAGAAGATTTTAGGTGCTGCCTGCTGGTGAGCTGACCCTGTAAAAGATTATATGTGAGGGCCTGCTGGTGAGCTGACCCTCTAAAAGGTTGTAGGTGAGGGACTGAAGGCTAGCTGACCCGCTAAAAAATTATATGCAAGGGCCTTCAGGTGAGCTGACCCTGTAAAAGATTGTAGGTGAAGGCCTGTTAGTGAGCTGACCCTGTAATAAATTATATGTAAGGGCCTGCTGGTGAGCCGATCTTGTAAAACAATATATGTGAGAGCCTGCTGGTGAGCTGACCCTGTAAAACATTATATGCGATGGCCTGCTGGTGAGCTGACCCTGTAAAAGATTTTAGGTGCGGGCCTGTTAGTGAGCTGACCTTCTAAAAAATGAAGAAGTCATGGTCAATCCAGGCCTTGTTCATTTTTATAAGAGTCAACCAGTCAGCATTTTCAGTTGACAGGCGTATACGCTTAGCAGTTATAATGCCACCAGCAGCACTAAATACCCGCTCAGAAAAAATGCTGGTGGCAGGGCAGGCCAGCACCTCCAAGGCATAGAACGCAAGTTCGTGCCACGTATCCAGCATGGACACCAAGTAGTTGTGAGGGACTGAGGGATCATTGAAGACTCTGACACGGCCTGCTATGTACTCCTTCACCATCTTCCAAAAATTTTCCCTCCTTGTGACACTAGGCCGCGCATCAGGGTGAGGGTGCTGGCGTGATATCATGAAACTGTCTTAGGCTTTGGAGAGTGTTGCCATACCTCTGTTGCTGTGTGTTCCCCTTTTCTCCCCTCCTCGGTTGGCCAAGGAACTACAGAGTCTGCGACCAGCGTTGTCAGATGGAAATTTTTGGAGCAATTTTTCAAGTATCTTCTTATTGCACTGTTTTACTCATCCTCTCCACCAGAGGAATGAGATATGAGAAGTTCTCTTTGTAGCGGTGGTCGAGAAGGGTGAACAACCAGTAATCCGTCTGGTCTAAAATGTGTATAACGAGCAAGTTGCGGCAAAGGCAACCTAACATGAACTCAACCATGTATGCCAGAGTACCAACAGGCAAGACTTTGCTGCCGTCATCAGGAGGATCACTCTAAATCTCTTCATCCTCTTCCTCCTCTTCTGCCCACCCATGCTGAACAGATGGGATTAAACTTCCATGAGTACTACCCTCTGTAGTGGAGGCAATGTCTCCTGCTCACCCTCACCCTCCTCCTCTTCATCGTCAAAATCGTGCTGAGAAGACGAACTGAGGGTGGTCTGGCTATCACCCTGTGTAATGTCTTTCCTCATTTCCACCTCTTCCACATGCAAAGCATCGTCCTTAATTGTGAACAGCGAGCGTTTAAGTAGACACAGAAGTGGGATGGTTAAGCTGATAATAGCGTTATCACCGCTCACCATCTGTGTTGATTCCTGAAAATTTCTTAAAACCTCAGAGGTCAGACATCCCTGCCCACTCCTCGCTTGTGAATAGCGGAAGCTGACTGGAAAGGCGACAACCATGTTGCAGCTGGTATTCCACTACTGCCCTCTGCTGCTCACAAAGACTGGCCAACATGTGGAACGTCGAGTTCCAGCCTGTGCTCACGACCCACAACATCCGGTGAGCTGGCAAATTCAAGCGCTGCTGCCGCATTGACAGACTGGCTGAAGCTGTCGATGACCACTAAGTTTAAGACACAGGCTAGGCATGGGATGTGTGTGAGGTTCCCGAGCTCCAAAGTCGCCACCAAGTTACAGCCATTATCAGACACAACCATGCCTGGTTGCAGTATGAGTGGCGAGAACCAAACAGTCTTGTCTCTTATCCCCTGCCATAGCTCTGCGTTGGTGTGCTGTTTGTCCCCTAAGCACATCAGCTTCAGTACGGACTGTTGCCGCTTCCCCACTGCAGTACTACACTGCTTCCAGCTTCCGACTGATGCCTGACTGGTGCTGCACGCGGATAATTCGGAGGTGGTAGTGGAGAAGGAGGCGGAGGAGGAGAAGTGGGGGTTGGAGCCACTAATGTATGTGGTGGCAGAAATCCTGATGGAATTAGGGCTCGCAATTCTTGGCGTCGGTAGCACCTGTGCCATCCCAGGGTACGACTCGCTCCCATCCTCCACAGCATTCACTCAGTGTGCCGTCAGGGAAATGTAGCGTCCCTGGCTAAATGCACTTGTCCATGTGTCCGTGGTTAACTGGACCTTCCCAGTAACTGCGTTGGTCAGGGCAACGACTCCCCATGGTGGGATGAAGGAGGATCAGGGTAAGGATTGGGTTGAGCAGACTCTTGACTACTGAGATTGGACTTGGTGGAAGACAGGGTGGTGCTTAAACAGCCAATAAACATGCAGGTAAGTACTTCACTCACTGTAATGCCAGTAGCCATGTTGGCTACTGGCATTACAGTGATTAGCTGGCCAAAACACGTCATTGGGTGCTATATAGCACCCGATGACGCGTGTTCGGCTCATTCGAAGTCAGGGAGAGCTGAGCATAGGAAGGGACAGGGAGTGTAGGGAGTGCAATTGAATATTTTATTTGTACAAAAACGTTTCAGAGACCCAAAAGTCCTTTTAAGGACTATTGTGTGTGACAGCAGCAATATATATTTTTAGCGCATCCTGTGCTAAATACCATATAATAGGCCGCTGCAGACAGTTGAATTATTTGCTCCACATCTCCTGTGTAAAGTATGCGCTTCCCTAAAATATCAGTGACATCCAGTGCACTTTTTCCGTAGACTGTGTCCGCTGCGGACAGTTAAATTATGTGCGCCACAGCTCCTGCAGTGATGAGTGGCAGTGGCAATATTCGAATTTGCTAAATTTCGTGAATATTTGGGCGTATATTCATCATATATTCGATAATTCGAGATCTCCAAATATTATTTTCTTGATTGGGAAAATCAACAATCGGAAAATTTGAGATAAAAATTAGCGAGACAAAAATTTTGCTATCAACACTACTTCTAAAGTCAAAGATATTGCAGCCTTCTCATTGGTCCACAAGCAAATAGCATTGAGGGATCATGGGTACTGATGAAAAAAAAATCTCGAATATTTGCGATTACGAAGATATAGCACTATTCTAGATATTTGCAAATTCTCGAAGTGCCAATATTCGCGATAAATATTTATCACTGACCTGCCGCCTGCGGAGGGTAAGACTGTGGTTTGTGTAGTGGTCGATAGGTTTAGCAAGATGGTTCACTTTATTCCCCTGTCTAAACTCACAAATGCTAAAACTCTGGCGTCTATTTGTGAAACAGATTGTACGCTTCCGGAGAATATTGTATTCGACAGGGGTGTGCAGTTTGTGTCCAAGTTTTGGAGGGCTTTCTGTCAGAAATGCCAAATTTCATTATCTTTTTTGTCCGCCTACCAACCTGAGAGTAATGGGCAGACTGAATGCCTCAATCAGTCTGTGGAACAATTCCTTAGGTCTTATGTTGCTGATGACCAGCAATTATGGGTTAAATACCTTCCGTTGGCCGAATTTGCTCTGAATAACCGTGTTAATTCTTCTGCTGGTGTCTCCCCATTCTTTTGTAATCATGGTTTCCATCCTCGTTTTCATTCTGGGTCATCCCTCTCCTCCTCTAACCCCGAGGCGGATAAGGTCTCCTCTGAACTGTGCACAGTTTGGGCTCAGGTTCAATTGAACCTAGAAAAGGCTCAGAATAATAAAAAAATCAAGTCCAATGGGAGACGTTCTAAGGGGGTGAACTTTCAGGTTGGGGATAGGGTGTGGTTGTCCTCCAAGAATCTCTCGCTCAAGATAGCTTCTAGAAAATTTGCTCCTCATTTTATAAGGCCGTATAAAATTACGGAAGTGATTAACCCAGTATCGTTTAGATTGGAACTGCCCGAGTCGTTCCACATTCATGATGTGTTTCACAAATCTCTACTCAAAAGATATATTGAACCTGTTGTACCATCGCAAGCCACGCCTTCGCCGGTTCTTGTTAATGATTCTGTGGAGTATGTGGTGTCTAAGATTGTGGATGTCAGGAGAGTGCGTAATTCTTTACAGTACCTGGTCCACTGGAAGGGCTATGGACCCGAGGAAAGGTCTTGGGTACCAGCTAGGGAGGTTCATGCCCCTAGACTGGTTAGAAAATTCCTGAAGTCTTGGGTCTGATGGCCCCGCATAAGGGGAGGGTTACTGTCACGGGGTGCTGCCTCTGTACAGGAGCGAGGACGCGTGCAGCATCCTCATCTCCTAGGTGATGGGTGGCGGGACGGACCCCGGATGCGCACGTCTCCTCAGCGCGGCCGGCGTCCTCGGTTCCCCCAGCAACCTGATGAAGCCTGAGCACCGAGCTGGGCACTCGGTGCTCAGCCATTTACAGCAGGGTGAGTCATGTGATGCTGGCCACATAACATGACCCCTGTTACTCAGTATTTAAACAGGCAGCCTGCTGGCCACAGGGTGCCTGTTATTTAGGTTCCTTCTGTGGTTTTGCATTCCTGCCGTACTTACCTTTGCTTATTTCCTGACGATCCTCTGCCTGCTCCCTGTGTACTTTTCTGCTCTCCTGGTATTCTGACCCCGGCTACCTCCTGACGATCCTCTGCTGACTCCTTTTGTACTTCACGACACTCCTGGTATTTATGACCTCGACTTCTCCTGACTATTCTCTGCTTGCTCCATTTGTACTTCGTTGCTCTACTGGTATTGACTCGGTTCGTTCACGTTCTGTTGTTTGTCTGGTCTGTCCTTCCAGCACTTATTCCAAGCTAGGATTGCCGTCCAGTTGTCCCCTGTCACTAGGACTTGCGAAGCAAGTAGGCAGGGCCAGGGGTGAGGGTGGAGCGCAGTGGTCACTATCATCCCCCCTGTGTGTGTGTGTATGTGACCGTTATAGAAAGAAAGATTTACCTGTCCTGAAACACTTTTGCAACTATGACTACAACATCAACATCAAATGTGAAAGTTTGATACTAAAAGTGAATTTCAAATCTAAGAAGAACAGAATAGTCTAGAAGTATAGGCTATTGACAACTTTTGACATACTCAGATAAGGATTGAACATGTCACATGGATTTATGCTCTTCTACATCTCTTAAGGAATTCCCCTATGAGACCTCTTTGGTTCATCAAATGCACAGATTTTATATTTATAGCAGGGGGCAATACAACTTTGACACTATATATTTTTGTGTATAAATGTGTATACTGTACATGTGTGAATCCTTAGATACTGTGTTAAAACATGCTTGAGGAAGAGACCTAAGTAGTCTTGAAAGCTTGCTATTTTGGCATAACCTTTTTAGCTATTAGCCATTACAAGGTATCAGCAACTATGGAACCAGATTACTCCATGTTGTTGTAAATTGCATTAGTAGTTGGAGTAATAAACTGATTTGTTTAACCACTTCAGCCCCGCTAGCTAAAACCCCCTTCATGACCAGGCCACTTTTTACACTTCTGCACTACACTACTTTCACCGTTTATCGCTCGGTCATGCAACTTACCACCCAAATGAATTTTACCTCCTTTTCTTCTCACTAATAGAGCTTTCATTTGGTGGTATTTCATTGCTGCTGACATTTTTACTTTTTTTGTTATTAATCGAAATTTAACGATTTTTTTGCAAAAAAATGACATTTTTCACTTTCAGCTGTAAAATTTTGCAAAAAAACCGACATCCATATATAAATTTTTCGCTAAATTTATTGTTCTACATGTCTTTGATAAAAAAAAAATGTTTGGGCAAAAAAAAATGGTTTGGGTAAAAGTTATAGCGTTTACAAACTATGGTACAAAAATGTGAATTTCCGCTTTTTGAAGCAGCTCTGACTTTCTGAGCACCTGTCATGTTTCCTGAGGTTCTACAATGCCCAGACAGTAGAAAAACCCCACAAATGACCCCATTTCGGAAAGTAGACACCCTAAGGTATTCGCTGATGGGCATAGTGAGTTCATAGAACTTTTTATTTTTTGTCACAAGTTAACGGAAAATGATGATTTTATTTTAATTTTTTTTTTCTTACAAAGTCTCATATTCCACTAACTTGTGACAAAAAATAAAAAATTCTAGGAACTCGCCGTGCCCCTCACGGAATACCTTGGGGTGTCTTCTTTCCAAAATGGGGTCACTTGTGGGGTAGTTATACTGCCCTGGAAATTTAGGGGCCCAAATGTGTGAGAAGTACTTTGCAATCAAAATCTGTAAAAAATGGCCTAGATGTGCAAAGGTGCCCAAATTCCTTTTAGGAGGGCATTTTTTGACATTTGGATCCCAGACTTCGTCTCACACTTTCGGGCCCCTAAAAAGCCAGGGCAGTATAAATACCCCACATGTGACCCCACTTTGGAAAGAAGACACCCCAAGGTATTCAATGAGGGGCATGGCGAGTTCATAGAAATTTTTTTTTTTTTTGCATAAGTTAGCGGAAATTGATTTTTTTTGTTTTTTTCTCCCAAAGTCTCACTTTCCGCTAACCTAGGACAAAAATTTCAATCTTTCATGGACTCAATATGCCCCTCACGGAATACCTTGGGGTGTCTTCTTTCCGAAATGGGGTCACATGTGGGGTATTTATACTGCCCTGGCTTTTTAGGGGCCCTAAAGCGTGAGAAGAAGTCTGGAATATAAATGTCTAAAAATGTTTACGCATTTGGATTCCGTGAGGGGTATGGTGAGTTCATGTGAGATTTTATTTTTTGACACAAGTTAGTGGAATATGAGACTTTGTAGGAAAAAACAAACAAAAAAATATATATATTTCCGCTAACTTGGGCCAAAAAAATGTCTGAATGGAGCCTTACAGGGGGGGTGATCAATGACAGGGGGGTGATCACCCATATAGACTCCCTGATCACCCCCCTGTCATTGATCACCCCCCTGGTAAGGCTCCATTCAGACGTCCGTATGATTTTTACGGATCCATGGATCGGATCCGCAAAACACATGCGGACGTCTGAATGGAGCCTTACAGGGGGGGGGTGATCAATGACAGGGGGTGATCAGGGAGTGTATATGGGTGATCACCCCCCTGTCATTGATCACCCCCCTGTAAGGCTCCATTCAGACGTCCGTATGATTTTTACGGATCCATGGATACATGGATCGGATCCGCAAAACACATGCGGACGTCTGAATGGAGCCTTACAGGGGGGTGATCAATGACAGGGGGTGATCAGGGTGATCACCCCCCTGTCATTGATCACCCCCCCTGTAAGGCTCCATTCAGACGTCCGTATGATTTTTACGGATCCATGGATACATGGATCGGATCCGCAAAACACATGCGGACGTCTGAATGGAGCCTTACAGGGGGGTGATCAATGACAGGGGGTGATCAGGGTGATCACCCCCCTGTCATTGATCACCCTCCCTGTAAGGCTCCATTCAGACGTCCGTATGATTTTTACGGATCCATGGATACATGGATCGGATCCGCAAAACACATGCGGACGTCTGAATGGAGCCTTACAGGGGGGTGATCAATGACAGGGGGGTGATCAATGACAGGGGGTGATCAGGGAGTGTATATGGATGATCACCCGCCTGTCATTGATCACCCCCCTGTAAGGCTCCATTCAGACGTCCGCATGTGTTTTGCGGATCCGATCCATGTATCCGTGGATCCGTAAAAATCATACGGACGTCTGAACGGAGCCTGACAGGGGGGTGATCAATGACAGGGGGGTGATCAATGACAGGGGGGTGATCAGGGAGTTTATATGGGGTGATCATGGGTGATCAGGGGTTCATAAGGGGTTAATAAGGGGTTAATAAGTGACGGGGGGGTGTAGTGTAGTGTGGTGTTTTGGTGCGACTTTACTGAGCTACCTGTGTCCTCTGGTGGTCGATCCTAACAAAAGGGACCACCAGAGGACCAGGTAGCAGGTATATTAGACGCTGTTATCAAAACAGCGTCTAATATACCTGTTAGGGGTTAAAAAAATCAGATCTCCAGCCTGCCAGCGAGCGATCGCCGCTGGCAGGCTGGAGATCCACTCGCTTACCTTCCGTTCCTATGAGCGCGCGCGCCTGTGTGCGCGCGTTCACAGGAAATCCCGGCCCTCGCGAGATGACGCGTATATGCGTCGTTGTGCGCAGGGCTGCCGCCTCCGGACCGCACATCTGCGTTAGGCAGTCCTGAGGCGGTTAAAGGGGTTGTCCATGGTAACTAAAGGGCTGGACACAGTGTACATTTTTTTATTTTTATTTTTTTAAAGCACTCACCTTCTCCAACGTGTCTGGTTCCTGCTGGACTAGACCTATGATGTCCAATCAACACAGATGTCACCACTGATGGCCAATCAATATGCCTTTCCTGCACAGGTCATCACAAGGCCATTTTTTTGGTCCCCATCGGAGTGATGTCACACATTGTCCAGCGAGGCAGAAGGCTTGTGCCTTGCCCTATGGAATTCAATGTCCACTTTCAAACAACTCTTTTAAGATATTGTCAATTTAGGAGATGAAATATTCATAAACCTGTTGATCTTGTGTCTCCTTATGAATGCGAGAAAATGAACTGCTATTTATAACAAGTAAGTACAAGCTAATTAGTGCTAATTACAAAGGGCCTGTCAAAACCATGGCACTTAGTACCTGTCATGATTTATGGCCTCAAATACAGTCACAAAAACCTGGTATTGCAACTCACTGATGCAAATACATAAATTCCTGCAGTATCAGAACAGACACCAAGACAGAATGAGACATGTTTAGCCATTTTGTCGTATGAAATGCCTGTGATGAGGGTCATTGTAGCATTTGCAGTTACTGTGGCTGCAGGCATGAAATTGTCATTATGCTGTTACTTGAGGATACACTGTATATGATAATGTTTACTTATAATGAACTTAAATAATACAATCTATGGAGTGCAAAATAGTGTTATGTATCTTTAAAAAACGAAAGCATGCATCGTGTAAAATTGCATTAACCCTTTCAGGACCAGCATCCTTCCAATGCCTGAGTGTACACAGCAAAATTAATCTTTTACAATGGCGTATTTTGTGGATGATTTTTTATTTTTTTTATGTTTTGTAACGTAGGGGAAAAATGTGCTACAAATGGAAGTTTATTATTTTTTTCTTCTTATGTAATTTAATTAATTCATTTCAAACAAATAATGCCCTCACATGCATACCAATTAGAGATGAGCGGACGGTTTGCCAAACTTCCCAAAGATTCGATCCGAATTTATTTGTGACAAATTGTGTTAAAAAAGAGCTCACCTAAAGAATTATTAGAAACACCTGTTCTATTTCTCATTAATGTGATTATCTAGTCAACCAATCACATGGCAGTTGCTTCAATGCATGTAGGGTTGTGGTCCTGGTCAAGACAATCTCCTGAACTCCAAACTGAATGTCAGAATGGGAAAGAAAGGTGATTTAAGCAATTTTGAGCGTGGCATGGTTGTTGGTGCCAGACGGGCCAGTCTGAGTATTTCACAATCTGCTCAGTTACTGGGATTTTCACGCACAACTATTTCTAGGGCTTACAAAGAATGGTGTGAAAAGGGAAAAACATCCAGTATGCGGCAGTCCTGTAGGCGAAAATGCCTTGTTGATGCTAGAGGTCAGAAGAGACTGGGCCGACTGATTCAAGCTGATAGAAGAGCAACGTTGACTGAAATAACCACTCGTTACAACCGAGGTATGCAGCAAAGCATTTGTGAAACCACAACACGCACAACCTTGAGGCGGATGGGCTACAACAGCAGAAGACCCCACCGGGTACCACTCATCTCCACTACAAATAGGAAAAAGAGGCTACAATTTGCACGGGCTCACCAAAATTGGACTGTTGAAGACTGGAAAAATGTTGCCTGGTCTGATGAGTCTCAATTTCTGTTGAGACATTCAAATGGTAGAGTCCGAATTTGGCGTAAACAGAATGAGAACATGTATGAGGTGTAAACAGCATGAGGTGTCAACACAGTGGCCTAGTGACAGAGTGGTGAGGGTGACAACAGCATGAGGAGTGAACACAGTGGCCCAGTAACAGAGTGGTGAGGTGGGGGGCAAAAGCAGTGGCAGTAACAACACAAGATGGTGGGTGGCAGTAGGAACACATGGCAGCAGGTGTGGGACATGAGGCGGACGGCAGCATCCGAATAGGGGCTGAAGTAGGTGGCCAGAGGAAACGGGTCTCTTTTGACAAAGTTTGGGTAACTATGCCCCTGCCCCACTAAACACCCACTCTAAAGCCACACTACTGGCCAGGCAGGAAAGCTTGTCCAGGGCAAACTCGGCCACTTGCAGCCAAAAATCAAGTTTGGCTGCCCAGTAGTCCAGGGAACCTTCAATGTGGGTTGGCAGGGTGCAGTCCAAGTATGCCACCACCCGCTGGTTCAGGTTCTGTTCCATGTCTTGCTGCTGCTGGTGGGTGGTTTCTACACTAGGCGGCTAAAGAAAACTGTTCATCAGAGACTCTTGACTTAAGTTGCTGCTGATTGAGCTGGTACTGCTGCTGCCCCCCACCCCCTCCAGCAGCCATGGCAGTGGAATGTGAGCACAGAGGGCCCCCCCCCATCAGACCTTCATGAGGATGAGTGATGGCGCACACAGACAGCGGCCAACTGACTACATAGAATGTCTCGATAGTAGTTCAGTTAATCCTCCCTCTTAGTGGGTGTAAAAAAGATCAAGAAGGGTGTGCTTTGCAGTGTAAGAGTGGCTGAAGTGCCACTGATCGGTGACCATGGTTCCGATTTTAAGTTGGCGAGGAGACAGCCAGGATTCTATTTCTTGATAGAGGACGTGAAGCAGTTCCTCCCCTATGTGACTCCATTCACTCAGGTGAACTAGGTGCAGAACAGTATGACACCGCCGTGCCCTGCACATGTAGTATGATGGAGGATCACTCCGCATTGTGCCTGCAGTGGAGGCTGAGGACAAGATGGAGGATGAGGAGGCAGTGGAGGACATTGGGCAGGACCCACAGCTTGAGACCATGGAGGCGACAGTGCTGTCACCTGGCCAAGTTGCTGTTGTGGCTGGGCAGGAACCACATTTATCCAGTGGGTCTTAAAGGACATATATTGTCCTTGACTGTAGTTACAGCTCCACCGATCGGCGCTGCCATTAACTTTAGCATACACCGACAGGCTCAAGGACTGGCCCACCTTCTGTTCAACATAAGTGTGCAGGGCTGGTGCTGCCTTTTTGGAGAAGAAAGGATGGCTTGGAAATCTCCACCTTGGCACAGCACAAGCCATCAGTTCTGTGAAGGGTGCAGAGTCCACCACATGGAAAGGGAGGTACTGTAGCACCAGCAACTTGGCCAGGTGCAAGTTCAGCATCTACGCCGTTGAATGAGTGCATGCATGCAATTTTCTTTTTGTAATTGCCTCTGTAATCGATTGCTGACGGAATGAGTGAGGAGTAGGGGTAGGAGGAGCATGAGTATCAGGACCAGTATATGATGGGAAGGAAACACATCTCCCTTCTGCTGAGGTGGTGGAGCCTTGAATGCAGGAAAATGGGTGCGGGTCACTGGGTGATGCAGTGGGTTGCTGTGTCAGGCTGTACCACTACATTAGCACCACAGTTTTCCCAGGCCACTTTATGATGATGCTGCATGTGTTGGCTTTGGCACCCTGGCCAGGCATTACCTTCTGCCCACGGATTCTGCAAATGGCCAGGCTGACGTCCTCCGGTGGCTTGATGAAAAATTGCCACACCACCAAGTACGACATTTTCCCCCTACCACTCCGTGCAGACTGTCTGCTACCGCTACTTCTTTACAGGTAGGCTATTGCGTAGGGGGCAGTCTACACCGTGCACCTTTTGGCTTCTAACCTCCCACTGCTGCCACCCTGCTGACTCACGGCCACACTTCCACCCTGCTGGCTCGGCTGCTGCCTCTTACACTAGCTGCCACCCTCTTCTACTGATGATGATTTAGCCCCCTCTTCACCTGGCTTCCACGTGAGAATGGCCACATCATCGTCCACTACTGAAGGGTCTATCACATGTCTGTCCGACATAAATTAAAAGAAACTGCAAAGGTAAAAGAGCAATACTACCAGACTGCAATGATGAAAAGAAATACATATATATATATATATATATATATATAATAAACACACCCCAACACTGGTTGTATCAGGCTACAAATTCACCCCAAAGGCAAGGATGAATGGAAGTAGTTATATATCAACTAAATACACCCCAACATTGTATCAGAGCACAATTTCAGAAGAGAAGCAAGGGTAAATGGAAGTAGTTATATATTTATTTATTTTATGCACTTACATAGCGCTACTATATTCCGTAGCATTTTACATTAGCATCCAACTGTTCCCAATGGGGCTCACAATCTAAGGTGTCTATCAGTATGTCTTTTGGAGTGTGGGAGCAAACCCACACAAACAAGGGTAGAACATAGTCGTGGCCAAATGTTTTGAGAATTACATAAATATTGGAAATTGGAAAAGTTGCTGCTTAAGTTTTTATAATAGCAATTTGCATATACTCCAGAATGTTATGAAGAGTGATCAGATGAATTGCATAGTCCTTCATTGCCATAAAAATTAACTTAATCCCAAAAAAACCTTTCCACTGCATTTCATTGCTGTTATTAAAGGACCTGCTGAGATAATTTCAGTAATCGTTTTGTTAACTCAGGTGAGAATGTTGACGAGCACAAGGCTGGAGATCATTATGGTAGGATGATTGGGTTAAAATGGCAGACTTGACCTGTTAAAAGGAGGGTGATGCTTGAAATCATTGTTCTTCCATTGTTAACCATGGTGACCTGCAAAGAAACGCCTGCAGCCATCACTGCGTTGCATAAAAATGGCTTCACAGGATATTGTGGCTACTAAGATTGCACCTCAATCAACAATTTATAGGATCATCAAGAACTTCAAGGAAAGAGGTTAAATTCTTGTTAAGAAGGCTTCAGGGCGTCCAAGAAAGTCCAGCAAGCGCCAGGATCGTCTCCTAAAGAGGATTCAGCTGCGGGATCAGAGTGCCACCAGTGCAGAGCTTGCTCAGGAATGGCAGCAGGCAGGTTTGAGCGCATCTGCACGCACAGTGAGGCGAAGACTTTTGGAAGATGGCCTGGTGTCAAGAAGGGCAGCAAAGAAGCCACTTCTCTCAAAAAAAAAGCATCAGGGACATATTGATCTTCTGCAGAAAATATGGTGAATGGACTACTGAGGACTAGGGCAAAGTCATATTCTCCGATGAAGCCTCTTTCCGATTGTTTGGGGCATCAGGAAAAAGGCTTGTCCGGAGAAGAAAAGGTAAGCGCTACCATCAGTCCTGTGTCATGCCAACAGTAAAGCATCCTGAGACCATTCATGTGTGGGGTTGCTTCTCATCCAAGGGAGTGGGCTAACTCACAATTTTCCCAAAAACACAGCCATGAATAAAGAATGGTACCAAAACACCCTCCAACAGCAACTTCTTCCAACAATCCAACAACAGTTTGGTGAAGAACAATGCATTTTCCAGCACGACGGAGCACCGTGCCATAAGGCAAAAGTGATAACTAAGTGGCTCGGGGACCAAAACATTTTGGGTCCATGGCCTGGAAACTCCCCAGATCTTAATCCCATTGAGAACTTGTGGTCAATCCTCAAGAGGCGGGTGGACAAACAAAAACCGAATTGCAGAGGTCCTGAAAAAGAAGGACCAACACTGCAAATACTGACTCTTTGCATAAAATGTCATGTAATTGTCGATAAAAGCCTTTGAAACGTATGAAGTGCGTGTAATTATATTTCACTACATCACAGAAACAAATATCTAAAAGCAGTTTAGCAGCAAACTTTGTGAAAACTAATATTTGTGTCATTCTCAAAACTTTTGGCCATGACTGTACACACTCCATGCAGATGTTGTCCTTGGTCAGATTCATTCTTAGGGCCCCAGCGCTGCAAGGCACCAGTGCTAACCACTGAGCCACGTGCTGCCCAGGATATCAACTACATACACCCCAAAACTAGTTGTATCAGGTTGCACTTTCACCCCAGAAGCGAGGATGAATGGAAGTACATTTATATATTTAAAATAAATACACACCAAAACTGGTTGTATCAGGCTGAAAATTCACCCCAGAAGAAAGAAGAATGGAAGTAGTTATATGTCAACTAAATAGACTCCAAAACTGGTTGTATCAGAACCCAATAACAGAAGCTAGGATTACTGGAATAACTGATGTATCAAAGAATGCAAATAGTGTTGAGCGAACCCGAACTGCAAAGTTCGGGTCCGTACCGAACTTTGCGGGTTCGGGGACCCGGACCCGAACCCGAACTGATAGTTCAGTGGGTGACCTCAAAGAATGAGGAGAGCATAAAATAAGGGACGTGGCCCTGGTCGTGGTGCTGATGGTGTTGGTGGAACTCCTGTTCCAGGGAGTGGACCTGGTCGATCTGTGCAAGCTACACGCCCGAATGAAACACCTTCCTCATAAGCATGTAGGCGACAGAAAGTTCAGCATTATATTGAAGGCCCGAATACCAGTGTACAAATGGTGAGGCCAGAACAAGTAGAGGAGTTAGTAGATTGGGTGGCTGACAGTGGCTCTAGTTCCTTCACATTGTCTCCACCCGATCCCCTGCTAAAAGCACAGAGTTGGCACCTGCAGCCCATGGGCATCTGTCTTTCACCTCATCCCCTTGCAAATCAGCCAAGCAGTCTGAGCCCCAAGTCATGCAGCAGTCTCATGCTTTTTGCTGACTCTGCTGCCAGGGTTTCCGTGGGCCATCCACCTACACTAACCCTGCCCCAGAAGTGGAAGAGATGCCCAACCACTTATGTTTCAGGATGTGCACATGGAAAGACCACAGCAGCACGTCTCTGATGATGACAAAACACAGGTGCACACTGCAGCGGCTTCCTGCAGTGTGCAGATCGGCAAGCAGTGGCGTATCTATCACGAGGCAAACAAGGCATTTGCCTAGGGCGGCACTTGCCAATGGGATGGCAAAATGCCTTGTTTGCCCCTTGTCCCATCCGTCTTATATGCCGGTATACTCAGAAAATCTGATGGTATAGTCTAACCCCCAGGCGTTCCCATGGTGAAGAGGACGCTTGCCTGGGGGTTAGAATATACCATCGGATCTGAGTATTCACGATCTCAGTGAGATCGTGAAAACTCAAATCCGATGGTATATTCTAACCCCCAGGCGTTCCCATGGTGAAGAGGACGCTTGCCTGGGGGTTAGAATATACCATCGGATCTGAGTATTCACGATCTCAGTGAGATCGTGAAAACTCAAATCCGATGGTATATTCTAACCCCCAGGTGTTCCCACGGTGACAGGGACGCTTGCCTAGGGGTTAGAATATACAGGGCCACGCCGCTCACAGGAGTACATTTAGAAACTGTAATCAGTAACTTTAACTTTAATCATTGCTGATCTCTTTACTTGGATACCTTACTCTGTCTTAGCTTCGGTAACAGCAGGCAGTGTGGGCAGCGCTCGCTCACTGACGTCACGCGCCTGCTCCTCCCACTAGGCGGCGCAGGCGCGTGGCGTCAGTGACTGATCGCCGCCCGCCCGCACTGCCTGCTGTTACCGGAGCTAAGACAGAGTAAGTTATCCAAGTAAAGAGATCAGCAATGATTAAAGTTAAAGTTACTGATTACAGTTTATAAATGTACTCCTGTCAGCGTCAGAGAGGGGGGTCTGTGGATGGCACTGTTTAGGGGAGGGGGATCTGTGGATGTCACTGTTTAGGGGAGGGGGAATTGGGGATGGCACTATTTAGGGGAGGGGGATCTGTGGATGTCACTGTTTAGGGGAGGGGGATCTGTGGATGGCACTGTTTAGGGGAGGGGGATCTGTGGATGGCACTGTTTAGGGGAGGGGGATCTGTGGATGGCACTGTTTAGGGGAGGGGGATCTGTGGATGGCACTGTTTAGGGGAGGGGGATCTGTGGATGGCACTGTTTAGGGGAGTGGGATCTGTGGATGGCACTGTTTCGGAGAGGGGGATCTGTAGGTGGCACTGTTTAGGGGGGGGATCTGTAGATGGCACTGTTGAGGGGGGGATCTGTGGATGGCACTGTTTAGGGGGGATCTGTGGATGGCACATAGGAAGGGGTTTGGCCTTGACAGGAAGGGGTGGGTCAAATTTATATTAGGGGGTGCCTGAGTTTAGTCTCGCCTAGGGCAGCACAAAACCAAGATACACCACTGCCGGCAAATACTGATTGAGGGGTGCCATATACCGTATTTTTTGCCCCATAAGACACAGTTCACCCCCCAAAAAAGTGGGGGGGGGGAATGCCCCTGCATCTTATGGGGCAAATGCTGCCATTTTACATCGCAGTCTGCGATGCTGCAGCATCGCAGACTGCAATGTATCAGCAGGGAGGGAGAAAGGGCTGGAGTCCGGCAACTTGCGGCAGGGCCCGACGCTGGCAGAGCGGCTTGCAGCGTAACATCAATTATATGTCAATTATAGCTTGCTGCATTCTCAAGTGCTGCATTTATAAGTGCATCTGAGATATTCAGGAGACTAACTTAGACTAACTTAGAGCTTTTCCACTGTAGCAGAACTTCAGCTGTGTTTTTGGTGGATACTCAGACACTGTGCTTTAAAACAGGTAAGGAATTTGTTAGACAGGTTCTTGCTATTGTTTGATTGCAAATGAGCATAGGTGATTAAGGTGTTAAACTTGTTGTTGGGGGAGGAGCTTTTGTGGGAGTGTGTGTATACATAGCAACATAGTATTAGCTTGCCTAATTATAGCTTGCTGCTTTCTCAAAGTGCAGCATTACTAAGTGCATCTTAGATATTCAGGAGATACTCAGGAGGTAATCTGGAGGTGGATATAATCAAAAAAAAGTAAGATTTGCTTGTTTAAAATCTTTCCCCTCTTTAAAATGGCAGACCTGGTTCTATGCAGGCTTTGTTGTGCTTTTATTTCAGGTTCCACTCTTCGGAGGTTTGGATACGGTCTGATCTGTAGACAGCTCTCCATAATGCAGCAGGAAATATAATTTTTAAAATCTGAGATTTGTAAATTAACTGTTAAACAAACTCAGGCTAAGAATTTTGCAATGCCACTGCCACAGAGGCCCCCTAATGGAAGATGGGCTACTGCAGGTTATGGTAGACTGAGAGTTGTTGATAGAAGACATGTCCCACAGTCTGTGGCTCTCCATAATTCATTTGCAGCACTTTCAGAGCTCAAGAGCCACATGGAGGATGGCTCAGACACAGTGGGTGAGGAACAATAATCTCCCATGCCTAAAGTATGCAAGACTGGGTTCGAGTTCACGTCAAGTTCTGGTGCCAAACCCGAACTTTGACCCAAAGTTTGGACGAAACCGGCAAACCAGAATATCCACGGATCCGCTCATCCCTACTCATAATCAATCCATCACTATGATTTTATAACAGTTGCTGCATTATTCTTTAATAATCCAACAGAGATTCAGTGTCTGGGTTCTCTGTACACTACACCGTTCTGCATTGTGTCAGAGATATATTTAAAATAATGCAAATGTTGGCACTCTGGCTATGTAAATTTATGGCAGGCGTGCATGATTGTTGAGTTTATTACACTTATTTAACAGACCTTTTTTTGTTTTATTAAGGCTTGTTTGTGAATCTCTCAAGGACTGTGATCGTAATCTGTATGTGCTGTGTCAAAGTGATTAAATGTATTATGCATTTTCTTGTAAAGTGTCCATAACTTTATCCAGGAAAATGCATTTCTATAAATTTTCAATTTTAGTTGAAATTCTAATGTTTCCTATTTTTTTTCCATCTTGGCTGTATATAATAGCAAATCATACATCTTTGTCCCCCAATGTAACATTTACCATAATAAGAAGGAAATTATCACATCATTATGATGGTTCCCTTTGTTTACTATACGCACATAACAGAAGCGTAACATCATTGCTCGGATCCGGCAAACATTTCCTCTGGTTGTACATCGGCAGTGTTTTTGGCGTACAATACCGGGCATGGAATAGCTACAGACAGTAGGCTGTTAGTCCAAAGTATCTAAAACAGATACATTCATCCTAAAAAATTTCTGTAGTCCAAAAAATTTACCTTTTGAGCTATTTATCCAGCACTAAGAGCCCAATTAGGCTACATTCACACAACAGTGAAAAACTGGCCAATTAAAGTCAATGGGGCTATTCACATGGCCGTTTTTTTTAATGGCCAGTGAATAGCAGCTGTCAAAAAAATAAGAAATGTCCTATTTTTTCACCGTCAGATGGGCCACATTGAGTGCACCCGTCTAATGGCTTTTAAAAATATATACACTAGTGCAATATGGATTTTTAGGAATTAAAAGAAAATAAAAAAACACTCATCCACTTGCAAGCTCAGAGTGATGTCACCTAATGCTCCTAGAATGATTGCATGGCAATGACATCATTCTGGGAGTGCAGGTCCCTATGCTTTAAGTGAACAATGACTGTCCCTGCATGTGCAAGTGGATGAGTTGAGTAATTTTATTTTTTTGCACATTATTAATGCTGGGGGCCACTCTGTGGGACATTATTACTGCCGGGGGCCATTCTGTGAAATATTATTACTGCTGGTGGCCACTCTGGGGGACATTATTAATTCTGGTGGCTATTATGGGGAACATTATTAATACTGGAAGCCACTGTGGGGGATTATTATTAATGCTGGAGGCCACTATGGGGGACATTATTACTGCTGTGTAGAGATGGCCTTGCAGTTCGCCCGGCAGTCGTTTTGTGGTAAACTTTACTCGTTCACGATTCGCTGAATATGCGAACATATGGCGATATTCGCACGCTCCATATTTTTTTGCACAACGCCGAACTTTGACACACGACACATCCAACAGGTGGGACAGGACAACCAATTGAGAAATTGCAGCACATAAACACACCCCTAACGCTATAACAGAACCCGATCTGGCAGCCATTTTACATTATGTGTTTTGACAGCATAGGGAGAGGTTGCATTTTGGAGCAGGGACAGTTAGGGACAGCAAATGCTAGCTAATACGGCCACAAAAGTCATTTTAAGGACTAGTATATGTGTGCTATCAATAGGTGTGATATAGAGGGTATAATATACTTATAATATACTTTCTAACATAGAAATTATATTATAGTGTATTTGTATTGTGCAGCAGTTGTGTGCGGTCATGCTGCGATACCGCAGCTATATAGAGGGACAAAAGCTATTGGAGTAACTAATTGCAATGGGTGTGATATACCTGTTGCCCCCAAAAAATCTGCTTGATTTTTCTTCCACAAAATCCTGATTGAGGCATGCTATATACCTGTCTCCCCCAAAAATGCTATATACCAGGTTCCGCCAAATACTGATTGAGGGGTGCCATATACCTTCTTCCACAAAATAATGATTGAGGGGTGCTATTGCTATATGCCTTCTTCCACCAAATACTAATTTAGGGCTGCGATACACCTGCTTCCACAAAATACTGATTGAGGGGTACCATATACCTGTTTCCGCCAAATACTGATTGAGGTTTGCTATATACCTGTTTCCGCCAAATACTGATTGAGGGGTGACATATACCTTCTTCCACAAAATACTGATTGAGGAGTGCTATTGCTATTGTGGGGATTCACTCTGGTAGGCAGGGTAAGCGGACACAGATCAGAGGCAAAAGAAACAGTCTGTAAAACAAAACTTCAGTGTTTATTCACAAAGGAGAAAAGCAAAGCAACATTTTTCAGTCTTAGGGTTCGTTCACACAAAATAAAAATCCAAAAAACAAAACAGTCACCTTGTTATCAGGTTTTTTCAGCGGTCCACAGCAGGCTTTAGGGGGTCTGATTCCCAGCATGCGGCTCTCAGCCCTCTAGCACGGCACCATGCCTCAGATCCCAAAACAGAGACCTCGATTCGGAGCCCAGCTGCCTATTTAAAGGATAGGCAGGTGCTGCCAAAACCCGGACCGGCACTTAAACTCCAGTATTTGATCTCACCTGGCTGGAAATCAGACCAGCCACCCATGTTGGGAGGAAAATACCTGCCTTCCCAAGCAAAACCCCTTGCTATGTCACACTATATACCTTCTTCCACCAAATACTGATTGAGGGCTGCGATACACATGCTTCCACAAAATACTGATTGAGGGGTGCCATATACCTGTTTCCGCCAAATACCGATGGAGGGGTGCTATATACCTGTTTCCGCCAAATACTGATTGAGAAGTGCCATATACCACCTTCCACAAAATACTGATTGAGGCGTGCTATTGCTATATACCTTCTTCCACTAAATACTGATTGAGGGCTGCAATACACCTGCTTCCACAAAATACTGATTGAGGGGTGCTATTGCTATATACCTTCTTCCACCAAATACTGATTGAGGGCTGCAATACACCTGCTTCCACAAAATACTGATTGAGGGGTACCATATACCTGTTTCCACCAAATACTGATTGAAGGGTGCTATATACCAGTTTCCACCAAATACTGATTGAGGGGTGCTATATACCTGTTTCCGCCAAATACTGATTGGGGGGTGCTATTGCTATATACCTTCTTACACAAATACTGATTGAGGGCTGCGATACACCTGTTTCCACCAAATTCTGATTGAAGGGTGCTATATACCAGTTTCCGCCAAATACTGATTGGGGGGTGCATTTACTTTCTTCCACAAAATACTGATTAAGGGGTGCTATTGCTATATACCTTCTTTCACAAAATACTAATTGAGGGCCGCGATACACCTGCTTCCAAAAAATACTGATTGAGGGGTGCCATATACCTTCTTCCACAAAATACTGATTTAGGGCTGCGATACACATACTTCCACAAAATACTGATTGAGGGGTGCCATATACCTGTTTCCGCCAAATACTGATTGATGGGTGCTATATACCTTCTTTCACTAAATAAACAATTTTCCTGGCGCTTGCTCTCTCCTGTTATATCCTTAGCTTCAGTGTTGTAGCAGAACCGCACAAACCGCCACAAAAAAGCCAAAGCTTAAATCAATATAAATACTGTATAAAGTAACACCATGCTTGCCTCAACCTTTCTCAGTGAACTCCAACACAGTGGGGGTGTCACAGACTTGTTTGCTAAAATGAAACTACCGCTGTTTACTGCAAGAAACGGTTACCTGTCTCCTAGCGCTTATTTGTGACTTTCTCTCCTTTGTGGTGTAGTTTCAGGTGGCACTGGATACTTAGTTGGGGTTATTACTAGACGGTCCGTGCCCTGGTCTGTGGCGTGGTGCCATCTCTATAGATTGTACTTGGTGCTCCCATTGAGCAGCTAGTGCCAAAATTCCTAACAACGCATTTCGGACAGAGCGCTGTCCTTCATCAGGTAAAGAGGAATATTGTAATGCTCCCGAGCGATCAGTATTTATACCCTCTAGCAGTCCCACCTTAACTCCTTCTCTCCTGTCTTGGATTGTGGTTTATCTGTAGTGAGTCCTCTTATGTTTCAGTGTAATCATCTGCCAACGCATTGCTTACTCATACAAATGCAAACAGTTCTATCTCCAAATTTAACCCTCCAGGTGCCAGGGTGTCCATGTTGAAAATCCATTTGGTTTCCAATCTGGACATACTTTTTATCAAATCTCCCCCTCTTTTTGGTAGTCATACTACTTCTATTCCGCAGAACGTGGAACCATTAAATTTCCCTTCATGTTTTTCCCTGTAGTGCCTAGACAATGAATGTCCTTCAAACTTTCTGTTAATATTGTATATGTGTTCTCCCACCCTTTTTCTTAGTTCTCTTTTAGTGCTGCCAAATATACATCTTATTACATGGGCATGTAATTGCGTTTATTACCGCCCACTTGTTTCATGTAATGGACCCTCTGATGTCTTCTTCATGGGTGCCATTGATGTTTTTAATTGTCATCTGTGTTTTGTTATTATTAGATGTTCTGCACTCTTTCCTTTTTTTTACAGGGGAAGAATCCATTATGTTGGCCTATGCCTATTTGTTGTTCTTTATTTATACTATCTTTATTCTCGTTTTTGTATTTATTTTTGTTTTTATTTATATATTTCTCTTGTTTCGTGATGCAGCTATTAGTGTCCGCCACCATATTGCCCAGATTTTTAGCTTTACGATAAATAAATCTGGGCTCCTTCAGGATAAGTTCCCCCACAATTTTATCCTCCCTCAAGACATCCCAGTGTTTGTTCACAATTTATTTGAACAGATACACTTGGCCGTTATACGATAAAATGAGGGGTGGGATTGCTATGTCCTCTTCCTTTTTGTTCTAGATTTCTCTCTTCTTTCCAGTGATGTTTATCTGTCTAGTTCTTCTACCGCCTTCTTTTGGGCTATCACTATGGCTGCATTGTATCCCTTAGCTTCAAACTTTCTCTGTAGATCTTCAGCTTCCCTTTCCTATTCTGCTGCCTCGGTACAGTTTCTTTTAATTCGTAAAAATTGGCTTCTTGGTATATTATCAAGCCACCGAGGCAAATGGCAACTCTCTTTGGAGATAAAACTATTGGCATCGGTCGGTTTGTTGAAGGTTCTTGTGTGTATCTTATTTCCCTCAATAAAAACAGTCAAGTCCAGGAAACTAATTTCTTTCTTGCTAAAAGTTGGTGTAAATTCTAAATAAAATGTATTGTTATTGATCTTATAAAAAAAATTCTGTAGTTTTTCTTCTCCTCCTTTCCAAATAAAAATAACAGTCGATAAAACGCCGCCAGAGGACGAGGTTCGCCCAAAGATCACCCTCTGAATGTATGGCCTGGTGCTCCCACCATCCCACATATAGGTTTGCGAACTCCGATGCGAACCTCGTCCCCATCGCAGTCCCCCACGTCTGGAGGTAAAAATTGTCATCATAAATAAAGTAGTTATTTTGTAAAATAAACATGATACAGTCCCCTATGTATTCTATTTGTGTTTCTGGCATTTCACACTTCTTTTTTAGGAAGAACTTTGCTGCCTCACATCCTCTTTGGTTCTCAATTAATGTGTAGAGGGATTTTACATCCAATGTCCCTATTATATGGCCTTCTTCCCACTTTGTTTACTTCAGGACTTGTAGTATGTGGTTAGTGTCTTTTAGGTATGTGGGAAGGGATTGTGCATAGGGTTGTAGCTGTTCATCCACATACCTAGAGAGTGCACTGGTGAGGCAATCTAAGCCCGATATAATGGGCATTCCTGATGGTCTTTTTATATCCTTGTGGATTTTTGGGTTGTGGTAAAATGCAGCTATTTTGGGGTATGTCACATTAATAAATGTAGCCTCTTCCTGTTTTAAAACACCCTAATGTTTTCCTTTTTGCACTAGTTCTTTTAGCTCCTTTTTATATATTTCAGTTGAGTCCCCTTTCACCAGTCTATATGTTCTGCTATCACTTAGTATATTTTTTGCCTCTTTGTGGTAGTCCTCTTTGTTCATTATAACAATCCCCCCCACCTTTGTCCGCGGGGCCGATGATAATGTTGTTTTCCTGCATTCATATAATCGCTTTTCTTTCTGTTTTGGTGGTATTGCTCAGGTATTGAGGATTTTTTGGGTTTTCTCACTCTTCTTATTTCCTTTGTTACCTGCGTCATAAAAATATTTAGTGCCGCTGAGTACTCTTGTAATGGATGGTATTTTGATTTGCATTTAAGATCTGTATGTTTGAATGTTGTATCTATTGGAGATATTTGTCTTTTTTCCTCTCCTCCTACTTTCTTCATATTTTTCTTTTTTTTTTTATATATTTTTTCAATGCAAATGTTCTCATAAATTTTCTTAGGCCTATAAAGGCTTTAAATTTATTGAAGAATACTGTGGGGGCAAATTTCAAGACTCTTTCTAATATTTTTCTCTCTGTACTGGCAAGTTGGTATTGGCTCAAGTTGTAAATTTTTTGAATCAGGGCTTCCTTTGTGTTCCTGTACATTAGTTTTTATTTTTGGAGAGTTGTCCCCTCCTACATCTCCTTTTTTGGTTGTGCCTTTTCTGGCCTGAAAAAAATCCTGTTTCACTGTCTTTTTTAATTGTGGATTTTTATGAATTAAAAGAAACTGTACCGAGGAAGCAGCATAGGAAAGGGAAACTGAAGATCTACAGAGAAAGTTTAAAGCTAAGGGATACAATGCAGCCATAGTGATAGCCCAAAAGAAGGCGGTAGAAGAACTAGACAGATAAACCTTACTGGAAAGAAGAGGGAAATCTAGGACAAAAAAGGAAGAGGACATAGCAATCCCACCCCTCATTTTACCGTATAACGGCCAAGGGAATCTGTTCAAAAAAGTTGTGAACAAACACTGGGACATCTTGAGGGAGGATAACATTGTGGGGGAACTTATCCCGAAGGAGCCCAGATTTATTTATCGCAAAGCTAAAAATCTGGGCAATATGGTGGCGGCCACTAATAGCTGCATCACGATACAAGAGAAAAATATATTTAAAAATAAAAAAAAAATACAAAAACGAGAATAAAGATAGTATAAATAAACATAATGGATTATTTTCTTGTAAAAAATGTATAGGGTGCAGAACGTCTAATAATAACAAAATACAGATGAGACATCAGAGGGTTTATTACATGTAACAGCTGGGGAGTAATTTACACCATGTAGTAAGACATATATTGGCCGCACTAAAAGACAACTAAGAAAAAGGGTGGGAGAATAAATATACAATATTAACAGAAAGTTTAAAGGACATCCACTGTCTAGGCACTACAGGAAGAAACATGAAGGGAAATGTAATGGCTCCATGTTCTGCAGAATAGAAGTAGTAAGACTACCAAAAAGAGGTAAGTTTTAATAAAAAGTATTTATGCAACTAAATCCTGATTGAGGGGTGCTATTGCTATATACCTTCTTCCACCAAATACTGATTGAGGGCTGCAATACACCTGCTTCCACAAAATACTGATTGAAAGGTGCCATATACCTTTTTCCACAAAATACTGATTGAGGGGTGCTATTGCTATATACCTTTTTCGCGCAAATACTGATTGAGGGCTGCGATATAAATACTGCTCTTCTCTACGGACTTAGGCAGAGGGTCATTTAGAAAATGACAGGCAGAGGAAGAGGCAGTCCGTTCCACAGGGATGGTAGGGGTCGGGCAGGTACACCAGGCCGGAGCCTAAGTGGGAAGTTGGAGAAGGTGCGTCCGTTAACTTAAAAGGGCGCACCAGTGTTGGTTGAGTGGCTCACTCAGCCTTCCGCTTCTACACTTTCCTTATCCTCTGTATCTGCACCCTCGTCACTTTCTGCTGTGTGCACCCCCAAAGACCAAAGACACCATAACCATAGCCCCTCCACTCAAATTATTTTCTCATCCATTCCCAGACCTTACCGATGCACAGCCATTCTTGGCATCGGATGAGGAAGAGGAGGTAGCAACGGCCTCCACCCAGCGGTCTGACGACAGTACCCAGATCAGCCCAAGGAGGGTGGTCCCCACTGTTGCTGCCTACTCCGAGATCTCTAACGTCAGTGGTGGTGAAGGTGACGATAATGACGTGTCGATGGATGGCACGTGGGTGCCCACAAGAGCGGAAGAGGAGGGGAGTTCAGAGGGAGAGACAGAGCCGCAGATAGGGAAGAGAAGCAGGCAGAACTCACAGTGCACAGGAGGCAAAAAGCAGACTGCAAATGTATCTGGGGCAAGCCATCCACCATGCACGGTCACATCTGGTGCTCCCATGACGCCGGCACATGGCTAGCAGTGTGGGCTTTTTTTAACGTATCAGCTGCTGATAACAGTGTTGCCATATGCAGCCTGTGCTGTCAACGCATAAGTTGCGGTAAGCCCAACACTCACCTAGGGACGACTGCCTTAAGAAGGCACCTGGTCTCCCATCACCGAGCCCAGTGGGAGCTAATTGTATTATTATTCGGAGGCAGGGCTAATATCTTTATTATATAGATTCTAGTGTATCATACTGTGCCCTGTATTTCCCTCCGCTGTGTACTGGTGCTTATTCTGACACTAGGCCTAGGTTCACATCCTATTTTTGCCACCCATTTAATGCATACCAAAAAATGTGTGCGTTAACAGATGCTTCAGACTGATGCCGTACAGTGGCGTCCGTTCACCATACAGTTAACGTATGCATTTTTTTAATGGACTCTGAAGGATACAAAAACGTGGAGTGCTGCACATTTGTATACATCAAACCAATAGGAAATAAAAAAAATTCTAGGCTCCAGCAGGGCACATTTTTGAGAGTTTCCCTTTAAGATGCTTAAAAATGGCCCCTGATTAAAATACATATTTTTTGTGGGAATTTTTGCCAATGATCCCCCTCTGGTATATCACTGTCCATGTTGTGGGACTATTTGTGTACTTCTAGTAAGTGTTTTCTGGCTGCAAATATGACCTGAAGGTTTTTCAGGTTCGCCTGCCATTAAAGTGAATGGGGCCAACCGCGAACGTACAGTTCACGAACATTTGATCGCAAACGCGTGTTCACGAATCGTCCCGGCCGATGCTCGTCCATCACTACTGCTGTGGTCAGTACGGGGAGCATTATTAGTGCTGGAGGCCACTAAGAGGGACATTTTTGGTGCTGGAGGCCACTGTGGAGGATCTTTATTAATGCTGGGGGCCATTAAGGTGGACATTATTACTGCTGGGGGCCACTATGGGAAACATTATTAATGCTTGAATCCACTATAGGGACATTATTACTGCTGTGGGCCACTATGGGGGACATTATTAATGATGAGGGACATTATGGGGGACATTATGTATTCTGCAGCGGTTGGGATTTAAATAATAAATAAAAAAATCATCAATTTTTAATTGCCTTTTTTAACAGTCTTTAAAAACTGATGCAAAACTGCTGTTAAAAACAGCCAGACGGGCAGAAAATGGATGCAAAAATTATCAAAAAATTACCATGAAAAACTGACAGTGTTAGTTTTTCATGGCCATGTTTTTTACTGTTGTGTGAATGTTGCCTTAGATCTCCTGATGTCTGGGCAGAAATTTGAGGGGTGGACAGCACACCTAGTAAGTGAGTAATGGGTGCACATTTCCTGAGAAAGTGGTAATCCAAGATAATCCAAGTGGAAAAAGGAAAATGGAGATAGCACGTCATATTTGAGGTAGTTTTAATTCAGATGCAACGTTACGGCTCTCCTTTGTATTGGCCTATTATACAGGCCGGGGTAAAGTAAACGGGGGAGGAACGAGGGCTGATCGATGATAAGCATGTTGATCAGCTCTCCTTTGTATTGGCCTATTATACAGGCCAATGTAAGGTAAATAGCGGAGGAACAATTGCTACCACAATCATTCTTCCCCTTTCAGTTCTAATAATTATCAGCAGCACATACCTGATTATACATGGAGATGTGCTACTGTCCCGACAATCATACATCTTCCATTCTGAAGTGTTGCAAAGCACTCAAGGCACATGGTCATATAGCGGCTGGTTGTCAGGACGGTTATACGGCCCAATTATTGGGAACGAGCACTCCTATGAACACTTGTTCCTGATAATTGGAACAAACATCCTCCAGTCTAATACAAGCTGAATTTCATTTCCCTGTAGGCTGTGTGAAATTTGCATTTTTATTTGAAGTGTCACCTCTCCTGACATGTCTGTTTTAGTACCTACTTTCAATTCACATGTACTAACAGTTCTGGAGCTTCTAGTCTTATGACTCTGTGCTGTGCCATTCCTTTATAATTCTTTACAGAAGTTATGAATTCTTAGTACTTTGCAATGAAAGTCCAGATTGGTGTTACCATTTGATGGTGTGTCCCTGCACAGTCTGACACTGGCAGCACTGATTGGATGGTGTCGAACTATGCAGGGACACATCTCCAACTGGTAACACCAGGATGGACCTTTATTGCAGACTGCTGGTAATTATAGCAGGGATACTAAAGGAATGGCATAACATAAAGTGATGACAGATGCTCCAGATTTGTTATTAGGTGGGCAAATGTAAGCGGTTGTAAGTGCATCTGTCAGCATAATCAGTCCTATTATGCCAGGCACACTGCGTGGTAAGGTTGATCATGTTTATTAAATACTAATTAGCTAGTTGCAGCACAAAGGGCTTGGCCAGAGCCCTTTGAGCACCAGTTTGTAAACACCCCTGCAGCTTTAACCACTTTCCCTGCCCTAGATTGACAGAGCCACACATTTCATGGGATCCAGGTGAGGGAGGAGTGGTGTTCACACACTGGTGCTCCAAGGGTTCTGGCCCGGCCCCTTGGTGCTCCAACTAGTTAATTAGCATATTAATAAAATAGGAGTTTACTCTGAAATGGTGCATTGTATAGACCTAAATGATGTATTATTTTATTAGCATGATCAAACCTTCCACTTAGTGTATCTGGCTTAGTAGGGTTAATCATGGTGACAGATGGTGCCGAAGGCGCCTTCGCGGCTAGTACGGAGCGAGGACGTGCGCTGTGTCCTTGTCTCCACAGCAACGGGGGGTGGGGAGCATCTGACCGCACTCACCTCCTTAGCGCGGTCGGCGTCCTCAACTCCCATGGCAACTGTAAGGAGTCCAAGAGGCGAGCTGAGCACTTGGCGCTCAGCTGGTTGCAGGGGAATGAGTCATGTGGCGCTGGCCACGTCACATGACTCCTCTTGCTGGGAATGAGTCATGTGGCACTGGCTACATCACATGACTCCTCTTCTCCACTATATATACAGGCAACCTGCTGGCCACAGGTTGCCTGTGAATAAGGTCCTATCCAGTGTTCCTTTGTGTGATTCCGTGGCTTTTGACTCCCGACTTATTGATCGTCTCCGTCCTTGCTTGCTGCTTGTGTATGCTTTACTTATCCCGGTTTTTGACTTTGGCTCGTTTTTTACCTGCCTTTGCTAATCCTCTTGTACTGTAGTTACCTCCAGGTTCTGACTCGGCTTGTTGACCATTCTATGTTTGTTTGTCCCTCAGCACTTACCTAGGCTAGGGAACGCCACCCAGTTGTGCTCCATTACCTAGGACGGATAGTACAAGTAGGCAGGGACAGGGGTGTGGGTGGAGTTAGTGGTGCACCATCCCCTCCCCCTCTTTGTGATACAGGCTATATGAGAACACCATGATTATATCACCATCCTCATATAATAAGGATAGTGGCTAAGTATTTAGGGACTTAGCATGGTCTTTTCAAGGGATTGTGTGGCTAATTGCAGACAACATAGAAGAAGTATGGAGCTACATAGATAACCCAGAGCAGGCTACAACTCCAAGAAAAACTGTCTTTATGACAATTAACTCTAACAGTAAGTAAAACATTTTGGGGCAGATTTATTAAAACTTTTGTAAAGGAAGACTGGCTTAGTTGTCCATAGCAACCAATCAGATTCCACCTTTCATTTCTAAGAGCCCATTTGGAAAACGAAAGGTGCCAATTTGATTGGTTGCTATGGGCAAATAAGCGAGTTTTCCTTTACATCAGTTTTGATAAATCTTCACCAGTGTGTGAAGACTATTAGACTGGAACCAGAAACACAAAGATTGGGATTTATCAAAACCAGTGCAAAGATAAACTGGCTTACTTGCCCATCGCAACCAATCTAATGACAACTTTCATTTTCCAAATGAGCTTGTTATGACCAGAGGGAGAGAACCTGCTGCCCCACATAACCAACTCCCTCTGAGAGCAATGTCTAAGCCCCCCCTTTGATCTTTACATGATGGTGGCGAGGAGAGACTTTCCCGAGGGGAGTACCAGGTGCTACCTCAGAGGGGAATTAGAACACAAGGGGAATCGGGACCAGAGTGTTAATCCACGGGACTGACCTCCAGGTGACATAATACACCCAGTGGATACTAGGAGGCCAGAGGCTGATCAGACGAAGCGTAGTCAAGGTACGAAGGCAAAAGTCAGAGCAAAGTCCATAAATGTAGATCAGGGTCAGGGCAGTCCGATACACAGAATGACAACCAACAGAACACCTTCGCTCAAACAGAAAACTAGGAAAGCTAGACACCTAAATTGTTCATGCACCTCCTGTAGAAGAATGCGCCTTTAAATACCTCCTGCAGACCAGCTATAGGCAGGGAAAGATAGAGCGCGTGCGCAGGCTGCCTCACAAAGGAAGGAGAGACACACCCGCACACACCCTAAATGCACAAAAGGAACTCTGAGCCAGAGTGCAAGCCTTGCTCAGAGCCAGGAGGGAAATGCTGGTGGCAGGAATACAGACCACATCTAAGAACCCCGCTGCCCGCGCCTGTCAGTATGACGTGCAGCGGCGGGAAGTAGTGAAGAAGCCTGGCACCCATACCTGCGTGTGGGGACAGAATCACAGGTACGGGGAGCTGGTCTAAGGCTACTTTCACACTTGTGGCAGAGTATACTGGCAGGCAGTTCCGTCGCTGGAACTGCCTGCGGGATCCGGCAATCCAGACGCAAACGGATGGCATTTGTCAGACAGATCCGAATGCGGATCCGTTTGACAAATGCATTGAAATACCGGATCCTTCGCTCCGGTGTCATCCGGAAAAACGAATCCTGTATAAATTTTTTTTGCGTATTTTATTTTCCCAGAACACTTAATGCGGGATCTGGCACTAATACACCGGCAGCATGCTTCGGTATGTTCTGTGTCAAAAAAACTTAAGAATGGAATGCTCTCCATTCAGAATGCATTAGGATAAAACTGATCAGTTTTTTTCCGGTATTGAGCTCCTGTGTCGGAACTCAATACTGGAAAACAAAAACGCTAGTGTGAAAGTACCCCTACAGAGGGTGTAATCTGATTGGTTGTATGGACAACTAAGCCAGTTTTCCTTTACTCCAGTTTTGAAAAATCTCCCCCACTTATCAAAAGTGAGTTTTTTTTAGCCATCTATAAGTTGGTATGCTTTCATCATAAACAACAACTGATCTGAACAAGGAGAGCTACAGTTTAAAGCATGGAGGACAGCCATGGCACTAGCTTAAAGAAAACCTGTCACTAGAATGTTGTACTCTAAGCTACCAGCACTATTAAAGGGCTTCTGTCACCCCACTAAACTCATATATATTAGTTTAGGTACTTATCCCTAATCCCTATCCTGCGATATAGCTATACATTATGTTATTAGTCATTTTTGTTCTGTAGATATGTAAAAAAAATGTACATTTATAATATGCTAATTACCTGTCTACCAACAAGTAGGGCGTCTACTTGCTGGTAGCAGCCGCAAAAAAACGCCCCCTCCTCCTGTTGATTGACAGGGCCAGCCGCGATCTCCTCCTCCGGCTGGCCCTGTCAGCATTTCAAAAATCGTGCGCCTGTGTTGATTCGGCGCAGGCGCTCTGAGATAAGGAGGCTCGCCTCCTCAGCACTCCCTCAGTGCGCCTGCGCCGATGACGTCTTCTCTTTCGGTGAATGAGTGAGGCAGTGAGATGGCACTAATATAGTTATGTTCAGCTGACATTAGCACATTGCTAATGTCAGCCAGCTTAACCCCTTTAGGACACAGCCTTATTTCACCTTAAGGACAAAGCCACTTTTTGCAAATCTGACCAGTGTCACTTTAAGGGGTGATAACTTTAAAACGCTTTGACTTATCCAGGCCATTCTGAGAATGTTTTTTTGTCACATATTGCACTTCATGACACTGGTAAAATGATGTAAAAAAATTCATTTTTATTTATAAAAAAATACAAAACTTAGCAAAAAATTTGTAAAAAATTGCATATTTCCAAGTTTAAATTTCTCTACTTCTATAATACCTAATAATACCTACAAAAATAATTATTACTTTACATTCCCCATATGTCTACTTCATGTTTGGATCATTTTGGAAATCATATTTTATATTTTGGGGACGTTATAAGGCTTAGAAATTTAGAAGCAAATATTAAAATTTTTCAGAAATTTTCAAAAACCCAATTTTTAAGGACCAGTTCAGGTCTGAAGTCACTTTGTGAGGCTTACATAATAGAAACCACCCAAAAATGACCCCATTCTAGAAACTACACCCCTCAAGCTATTCAAAACTGATTTTACAAACGTTGTTAACCCTTTAGGTGTTCCACAAGAGTTAATGGCAAATGGAGATAACATTTCAGACTTTTTTTGGCAAATTTTTCATTTTAATCAATTTTTTTCCAGTAACAAAGCAAGGGTTAACAGCCACACAAAACTCTATATTTATTGCCCCGATTCTGTAGTTTGCAGAAACACCCCATATGTGGCCGTAAACTTCTGTACAGGCACACAGTAGAGCGTAAAGGGAAAGGTGCGCTGTGTGGTTTTTGGAAGGCAGAATTTGCTGGACTGGTTTATTTACACCATGTCCCATTTGAAGCCCCCCTGATGCACCCCTAGAGTAGAAACTCCATAAAAGTGATGCCATCTAAGAAACTACACCCCTCAAGGTATTCAAAACTGATTTTACAAACGTCGTTAACCCTTTAGGTGTTGCACAAGAGTTATTGGCAAATGGGGATGAAATTTGAGAATTTAAATTTTTTGGCAAATTTTCCATTTTAATCCATTTTTTCCAGTAATAAAGCAAGGATTAACAGCCAAACATAATGCTATATTTATTGCCCCAATTCTGTAGTTTGCAGAAACACCCCATATGCGGCCGTACACTACTGTACGGGCAAACAGTAGAGCATAGAGGGAAGGGTGCGCCGTGTGGTTGTTGGAAGGCAGATTTTGCTGGACTGGTTTATTTACACCATGTCCCATTTGAAGCCCCCCTGATGCACCCCTAGAGTAGAAACTCCATAAAAGTGACCCCATCTAGGAAACTACACCCCTCAAGGTAGTCGAAACTGATTTTACAAACTTTGTTAGCCCTTTATATGTTGCACAAGTGTTATTGGCAAATGTAGATGGAAAACTTGCCAAAAAAATTTAATTCTCAAATTTCATTTTAATCCATTTTTTCCAGTAACAAAGCAAGGGTTAACAGCCAAACAAAATGCTGCATTTATTGCCCTGAATCTGTAGTTTGCAGACACACCACATATGTGGCCGTAAACTATTGTACGGGCACACAGTAGGGCGTAGAGGGAAAGGTGCGCCATATGGTTTTTGGAAGGCAGATTTTGCTGGACTGGTTTATTTACACCATGTCCTATTTGAAGCCCCCTGATGCATCCCTAGAGTAGAAACTCCCTAAAAGTGACCCTATTTTGGAAACCAGGGGATAAGGTGGCAGTTTTTTTGGGACTATTTTTAGGATAAAAATTATTTTTGGTTTATCTATATTACATTTTTGTGAGGCAAGGTTACCAGAAATAGAAATTCTGAAATTTCATCTCCATTTGCCAATAACTCTTGTGGAACACCTAAAGGGTAAACAACGTTTGTAAAATCAGTTTTGAATACCTTGAGGGGTGTAGTTTCTTAGATGGGGTTTCTTTTATGGAGTTTTTACTCTTAGGCAGACAATACCAACTCTCTTGCACATACATTTCAGATAACTCTTTTTTCATTTACAGGTCAGGATAGGTCAACAAAATCAAATCATTGGGGGTCCCAGGAGTTGGATCAGCTGTAAGAAGAAGCCCGGCACTACGTGAGTGCTGTGGCCTTTTCATAGGCCATGTGATGTTACTGTACATTTGTCACATGGCCTAGTTGCAGCTCAGCCCCATTGAATGGAATTGAGCTGAGCTGTAACACCAAGCACAGACACTATACAATGGATGGCACTGTGCTTTGAAAGTTGTAGTTCCCTGTAACAGCTGATCAGCTAGGGTGCTAGGACTCAGACGCCCCCACCAATGTGATAATGATAAGCTATCCTGAGGGTAGGTCATCAATATATTTTACTGGATAACCTCTTTAAACAAAGTGACTTCACTTGACTTGCATGAGTTAATAAGCTTCCAGTTTCAAAAGTCTATGGCAAGCAAGCAATATTTTAGTGGAAACAGACAAATAAAACACTTTCTCTTTAAGTGGTAACAACTCACTCTACCCCAGCCAAGTCCCTGGGTGTCAACACTCTGTCTTTAGTCTCTTTGTAAGCCGTGTACCGGGATGGGCTCCCCAGGATACAGTCAAGTCACGAACGAGGAAATCAACTCCAACACCAGCTTTTGCCAATACAGTATTTTACTTAAATGAGGCAATGAGCACAAGCACAAATGCTGGGAACACACAATAAATTTACATACATCCAGCCGAAGGCTGAGACCCTTGTGCTGCACAGCGCGGCGCCCTCCGATTGATTCCGGAGGACACTGGGGTAATTTACCTACTGGCGGGCCCCATTAAACAGCCACGCCTTACCTGTTATTACCCTAAAAGATCAAGAACAACTGTTTTGGGTGTGTGGTACGGGCTAGCCTGCAGTCCAGCACAACAGCTTAAAAACTTACAATGCTCTACAGTATTCCCCCTTCCATAACTGGTCTTGTAGTACGTGCCTGAGTATTCCTTCTGAGCAAAACACTAGCCTGGATTGAGTTTGTGGGGGGAAGTTTATCAGCTCTCTAGTGTGAAATTTCACTTTAAATTGTAAAGTCTTTACAATGAACAGCCAGCAACACTTGTGGCCTGACACAAACAGAAATCCTTTCTAACTAACTACAGGCCTGGTCTGTCACGAGGGTGTCTAGAGCCACGTCTGACTCCGTTATACCCGGGGTCAGGAAGTCACAGCGGGTGGCTGCGTGCTCTATGTCTAAAGATCACGTTGTTTCTTAGTGATTACTTTCTGTGTTTGCCTTACAATCCTTTTTGTCTCACTCAGGGATCTGTAGCTTCTCCTCCTCAGCTGTTTCTTGTCTGCCACTCCCAACCTCCTTATATTCTCCTCTCACACTTCTCTAGTTGCCAGTTATAGAGCTTCCTGCCTGGACATCTATACTGACCCACTGGAGCTGTGAATCCTGGTTGTTGTTCCAGAGTGCTACCCTCCAGATCCCTGTTGGGCTTTTTGTTGTCTCCTGTTGTCGCCCACCTGGGATTATATGTTTAGTCTGTATTGTCTGTCCTCCCCTTGGTGTTTTCCTTTAGCGCTAGTGGTGCGGACTAGTGTTCCCACCGCCCTGTTCACTATCTAGGGCTCATCTTAGGGAAAGCCAGGGTTTTAGGCACGTGATCGGCGTACGGGTGAGGAACCCGTCTAGGGACGTCAGGACAGCCAGGTGCCAGCCGCAAGGTGAGTCAGGGGTCACCACCTTCCCTCTCACTTGGGCAGGGCCTTCCTCTTTCCCTTCCTCTGTGTCACGTATGTGATAGTCACGCCGATCGTGATATTATAACTGGCCCTTATTTTTTGAGAAAAAAATAAATTTTCTTTTTTTTCTCTCTCTCTACTTAGAATCCAATATGGATCCTATTGCTGCTTTGGCAAAACAGCTTCAAGGCCTGTCTTTGGAGGTGGCAGGATTAAAGGCGTCTGTCCTCCAACAACAGCAGCAAATGCAGCAGACCGCAAGCCCAGCGGTTGCTATGGGTAACCAGGTTGTTACAGAACCCAAGGTCGTTCTTCCTGACAGATTTGCTGGGGGAAGGGACAAATTTGTGACGTTCCGTGAAGCCTGCAAATTATATTTTAAGCTGCGCCCTTACTCCTCAGGTAATGAAGAACAGCGGGTGGGGATTGTTATTTCCCTGCTTCAGGGGGACCCGCAATCCTGGGCATTCTCGTTACCCCCTGGTTCCCAGGCTCTCCGGTCAGTGGAGGGATTTTTTGGGGCTTTGGGTCTCATATATGATGACCCTGACCGAGTCGCCCTGGCTGAGTCGAAGTTACGGAGACTCCTACAGGGAGATCGGCCAGCAGAGGAATATTGCTCAGAGTTCCGTAGGTGGGCTACGGATACTCAGTGGAACGACCCGGCTCTCAGGAGCCAGTTCTGCTCTGGGTTATCTGAAAGGGTTAAGGATGCGCTGGCGCTATATGAGACCCCCCTTTCCCTTGATGCTGTTATGTCCCTCTCTATCAGAATAGATAGACGTCTTAGGGAGAGATCGAAAATTCCTGAGCAATTGGTAACCTCTCCCAAGCAGCAGTTAGTCTGTACTGACTTAGATGAGCCTATGCAGCTAGGAGGGACTTCTCGTCAGGTCCGTCCTCCTGAGGTTCGCCGTAGGGGGGGGGCTTGTTTTTTCTGTGGGGGGAGGGGTCATTTCATTAATGTCTGTCCCTCCTTTCTCAAAAACAAAAGACTGTCGGAAAACTACTAACCCCAGGCTGTGCGGAGGATGTCAGCCGGGGGGTATACGTTTCCTCCATATGAACATCTCAATTTGTGTTGCCAGCGGTTATTGTTTTTGGTGTTAAGACGGAGTCTATTTCTTTTTTTCTAGACAGTGGAGCAGGGGTAAATTTGATAGATGCCCATTTTGCCCGCACTATGGGTTTGTCTCTCTGTACGCTGCAGAGACCTATTCCCATATTCACTATTGATTCTGCTCCTCTGTCTCAGAGAAACCTCACTCACATTGTCCATAACTTACACCTTCGGGTAGGGGACCACCATACTGAGTGTCTTTCATGTTACGCTCTGGAGGGCCTTCCCTCTCCTGTGGTATTGGGTCTTCCCTGGTTGGTAGCGCACAATCCAGTCGTGGATTGGCAGGCCAGGGAGATATTGGAGTGGAGTCAGCATTGCAGAGAGAATTGCTTAAATAACAATTGCTTAATCGCCTCCATAGCTTCCCTACCTACATTTATTTTGGACTTTGAGGACGTTTTTTCTGAAAAGGGTTGTCAGAAGCTACCACCTCATCGTCCTTATGATTGCCCAGTTAACCTGATTCCCGGTGCAAAATTACCCAAGTCCAGGTTGTATAATCTTTCGGGTCCCGAGAGACAAGCCATGAAAGATTATATCTCCGAGAGTCTGGCTAAGGGACACATCAGACCCTCTTCTTCACCCGTGGCTGCAGGGTTTTTCTTTGTTAAAAAGAAAGATGGGGGCCTGCGTCCTTGCCTAGATTTCCGTGAGCTAAACCGGATAACCGTCCGAGACCCATACCCTCTTCCTCTCATTCCTGACCTTTTTAATCAGATTGCGGGTGCTAGGTGGTTCTCCAAACTTGATCTTAGGGGGGCCTACAATCTGATTCGTATCAAGGAGGGGGATGAGTGGAAGACAGCTTTTAACACCCCTGAGGGGCATTATGAAAATTTAGTCATGCCTTTCGGTCTGACCAATGCCCCTGCTGTCTTCCAACATTTCGTTAACGATATTTTTAGTCATCTCATCGGCAGGTTTGTAGTCATATACCTAGATGATATCTTAATTTATTCGGCTGATCTGAAAACACATGAAGTACATGTCAGGCAAGTACTGCAGGTCCTACGGACGAATAAATTATATGCGAAAATTGAAAAATGTGTCTTCGCCGTTCAGGAAATACAGTTCCTGGGATATCTATTATCTGCTTCAGGTTTCCGTATGGATCCTAGGAAGGTCCAGGCAATTTTAGATTGGGATCTTCCTGAGAACCTTAAAGCTCTACAACGGTTTTTGGGTTTCGCAAATTTCTATAGAAAGTTCATAAAAAATTATTCAGTGATCGTTAAACCCCTTACTGACATGACTAGGAAGGGGACTGATTTTTCTAAATGGTCTGACGCCGCTAAAATTGCATTTTCCTCTCTAAAAGAGAGATTTACCTCGGCACCTGTTCTAATTCAACCTGATGTCTCCCAGCCTTTTATTGTTGAAGTAGATGCGTCAGAGGTGGGAGTGGGGGCTGTATTGTCTCAGGGTCCGTCTCCTGGCAAATGGCGTCCTTGCGCTTTCTTTTCCAAAAAATTATCTACAGAAGAAAAGAACTATGATATTGGAAATAGGGAACTGTTGGCGATTAAACTGGCGTTTGAAGAGTGGCGTCACTTCTTAGAGGGAGCAATCCACCCCGTCACGGTGATTACGGATCACAAAAACCTTCTGTACCTAGAATCGGCTAAGCGTCTCACCCCTAGACAAGCTAGGTGGTCGCTATTCTTTACCTTATTTAACTTTGTAATCACCTTTCGTCCTTGGGCAAAAAATACCAAGGCAGACGCGTTATCTCGTAGTTTCCCTGGAGGGGGTAATGTTAGTGATCCGGTACCTATTTTACAAAGAGGAGTGGTTGTCTCTGCGGTACACTCTGTTCTAGAGGGAAAGGTGTTAGAGGCCCAGGGGGACGCCCCGGCCTCTTGCCCCTCAGAGAAATTGTTTGTACCGTTAAACCTGCGTCTTGAATTATTAAAGGAACATCATAATTCGGCACTTGCTGGGCGCCTGGGTAGTAAAGCAACTTTGGAGCTATTGTCTCGTCGTTTTTGGTGGCCAAGGTTGCGTCAGGATGTAATGGATTTCGTGTCTACTTGTGCACGCGCGAAAGTCTCTCATACACGTCCAGCAGGGTCTTTATTGCCACTTTTCATCCCCAATAGGCCATGGACACATCTATCAATGGATTTCATCACTGACTTACCCTTGTCTGCGGGTAAAACAGTTATCTTGGTAGTAGTAGACAGGTTTAGCAAAATGGTACACTTTATTGCGCTACCCGCACTTCCTAATGCTAAGACTCTTGCCCAGGTGTTTATCAGTGAAATCGTGAAGCTTCACGGGGTCCCTTCCGATGTGGTTTCGGATCGGGGAACCCAGTTTATTTCTAAGTTTTGGAAAGCTTTTTGCTCCCGTTTGGGGGTACACTTATCTTTTTCCTCAGCTTTCCATCCTCAGTCAAATGGACAGACTGAGCGTACCAACCAAAACCTAGAAACCTATTTAAGGTGTTTTGTGTCTGAAAACCAAGAGGTGTGGTCATTGTATTTACCGTTAGCCGAGTTTGCCATAAATAATCGCTGTCAGGAATCCACTGGCAAGTCACCATTTCTTGGTGCATACGGTTTTCATCCCCAATTTTGTACTTTCAAAGAGGGGGGGTCTTCTGGGGTTCCCGAAGAGGAACGGTTTTCTTCATCTCTTTCATCGGTATGGCAGAAGGTGCAAGCTAACTTGAAAAATATGAGTGGTAAATATAAATGCATGGCCGATAAGAAACGGTCGCCAGGTCCGGACCTAGGAGTGAATGACTGTGTGGTTGTCTACTAGGAATATTAAGTTGAAGGTTCCTTCTTGGAAACTGGGTCCTAGGTTCATTGGTCCTTATAAAATAGTAGCCGTCATTAACCCTGTGGCTTTTCGCCTGGAGCTACCTCAGACTTTTAAGATCCATAACGTCTTCCATAAGTCGTTACTCAAGAAGTATGTTCCACCTCTAGAACCATCACCGCTGCCACCTCCTCCTGTTATTGTGGATGGTAATCTGGAGTTTCAAATATCCAGAATTGTTGATTCTCGTCGGGTCCGCCGCTCTCTTCAGTATCTGGTGCATTGGAGGGGTTACGGTCCCGAGGAAAGAATGTGGGTTCCAGCGTCAGAGGTAAACGCCAACAGGTTAATTCAGGCTTTCCATGCCTCTCATCCTGAGAGACCTGGTCCTGAGTGTCCGGAGGCCCCTCGTGAAAGGGGGGGTACTGTCACGAGGGTGTCAAGAGCCACTTCTGACTCCGTTATACCCGGGGTCAGGAAGTCGCAGCGGGTGGCTGCGCGCTCTATGTCTAAAGATCACGTTGTTTCTTAGTGATTACTTTCTGTGTTTGCCTTACAATCCTTTTTGTCTCACTCAGGGATCCGTAGCTTCTCCTCCTCAGCTGTTTCTTGTCTGCCACTCCCAACCTCCTTATATTCTCCTCTCACACTTCTCTAGTTGCCAGTTATAGAGCTTCCTGCCTGGACAGCTATACTGACCCACTGGAGCTGTGAATCCTGGTTGTTGTTCCAGAGTGCTACCCTCCGGATCCCTGTTGGGCTTTTTGTTGTCTCCTGTTGTCGCCCACCTGGGATTATATGTTTAGTCTGTATTGTCTGTCCTCCCCTTGGTGTTTTCCTTTAGAGCTAGTGGTGCGGACTAGTGTTCCCACCGCCCTGTTCACTATCTAGGGCTCATCTTAGGGAAAGCCAGGGTTTTAGGCACGTGATCGGCGTACGGGTGAGGAACCCGTCTAGGGACGTCGGGGCAGCCAGGTGCCAGCCGCAAGGTGAGTCAGGGGTCACCACCTTCCCTCTCACTTGGGCAGGGCCTTCCTCTTTCCCTTCCTCTGTGTCACGTATGTGATAGTCACGCCGATCGTGATATGGTCTCAGTCTCTAGAATTCTAGGCGCCAACACTGTGATGAGGCGTGTGCACAATAAGTCTTACCGACCCTAGTCTGCTCTGCATCCGCTGGTGACTATGAACTGACCAAAAGCTTCTCCAATAAGCATGCGGTACCGCAGTGTATGTTGCTTTGCTCCTCAGCTCTCCTGGAAGCAATCCTCATTCCTCTGGATAGGATCAGGGTCTTGGACATGATCAGCTTCACTTAGATGCAGCTCTGGTCACTGAGGGATGCTCCCACACCTGGATGTCAATGGATACTCTGCTCACACAATTCCTCAGTCTCAGCTTCCTTTAAGATGGCTGCTCCCTTTCTTCTACAGGCTTTGTAACTCCACCTCTCATGAATATGGAAAATATGCTGTCTGCTAGCTGTGTTTAGGTAACCGTGGCATCTTGTGGCCAAACAGAATAATGTCAGTCCAGATCATTTAAATTGATTTACACAAACAGTGTTCAGACAATGACAGCTGTTTCCACATCTCACATCTTCTGTTATTAATATGGCTGTATCTGCATTTAATACTACAGCTTCTGATATATGTTGATATGCCATAAACATCTAAGGTGGGAATACCGCTTAAAGGGGTTGCAAAAAAAAAGGGGGTTAGTCAGCACCTCCCAGTGCGCAGGTGCACGCTGTCATGGCAAAGACCTAGAGGAAAAAAGACAATGCAGCAGCACCCTGCAAATCAGATAAAGTACAACAATGGCATAGTCACAAAAATTGTAGTGCTAATGCTATGCTTATTTATAAAGTGAGATACTTGGCCAATGCATTTTGTACAAAACCATCTGAGTTTGTCTGCCGTACGTCAAGGCGATCTCTGTTAGACAGGTCCTAACACTAAATACTACCTGTTATGCGCCATAATGGTCGCCATAAAATTCAGGGAGTGTTGGATCCACATGCATGCTGGATCCACTCTGCCTTTTACCATTTTTGGTGCCATAATGGCCTCCATTACAAGGGATGCAGGTACCAACATGCATGCCGAGCCCACTCTATACCTTTCCTTGTGCTAGACAGATTCCAATGAATGTAGTGAGAGCAGGCTACAGCTTTAGGCCGAATGCACACAGCCGTTTTTCACAGCTGTGAGCGGTCCGTGGAACCGCGGCCTGGATTCCTGCTGAGAGCAGGAGCGAACGGCGTCATTTGTTGCTATGACACCGTGCGCTCCCTGCTGCCGCCGCAATACAGTAATACACTGGTATGATCTATACCAGTGTATTACTGTACTGTGGCGGCAGCAGGGAGCGCACGGCGTCATAGCAACCAATGACGCCATGCGCTCCTGCTCTCAGCAGGAATCCAGGCCGCGGTTCCATGGACCGCTCACGGCCGTGAAAAACGGCCGTGTGCATTCGGCCTTATACTGAAACTAATTAAAATCAGCCTATGGGGCAGACAGGCTAATCATGAGTGCACGACTCGCTGGAGAGCCACATCTCCAGCATTGTAAATCTGCAAAAAAAGGGGGTTAGTCAGCACCTCCCAGTGCGCAGGTGCACACTGCCATGGCAAAGACCTAGAAGAAAAAAGAGACAATGCAGCAGCACCCTGCAAATCAGATAAAGTACAACAATGCCATAGTCACAAAAATTATAGTGCTAATGCTACGCTTATTTATAAATTGAGATGCTTGGCCAATGCATTTTGTATGTGGCGTGTTGACAAAGCTTTTCCACATTTTGGCCATGCTAACCCTCCCTTCTCAGGTGCTGGCGGTGCCCCAGCTGTGTTGGCAACTTCTACCTCCTCCTCCTCTGCCTTCGCCTTCTGCTTCCACAGAGCCCACGCTGTCAGGTAGGAATGCCATCAGCAGCACATCTGTGGCAGGTGCAGCACTATGAAGTGCCTTTTGCGCTGTGGCATTAGAAGAATTTTGATATCTCAGAATTTTTAGTCCAACCAGACTGTCTATTTCTCTGAAATTCCTCTAGCGCCTTTCTATGGAAACAGTAGGTTTAAAGAGCACACCAAATGCTTGAAATAACTTCTTTATTAACTTCAACTTTTCTTTGTATATAACACTGCCGCCTCTGCAGCAGATACAGACGTGGACAAAATTGTTGGTACCCTTTGGTCAATGAAAGAAAAAGTCACAATGGTCACAGAAATAACTTTAATCTGACAAAAGTAATAATAAATTAAAATTCTATAAATGTTAACCAATGAAAGTCAGACATTGTTTTTCAACCATGCTTCAACAGAATTATGTAAAAAAATAAACTCATGAAACAGGCATGGACAAAAATGATGGTACCCCTAACTTAATATTTTGTTGCGCAACCTTTTGAGGCAATCACTGCAATCAAACGCTTCCTGTAACTGTCAATGAGACATCTGCACCTCTCAGCAGGTATTTTGGCCCACTCCTCATGAGCAAACTGCTCCAGTTGTGTCCGGTTTGAAGGGTGCCTTTTCCAGACTGCATGTTTCAGCTCCTTCCAAAGATGCTCAATAGGATTGAGGTCAGGGCTCATAGAAGGCCACTTTAGAATAGTCCAATTTTTTCCTCTTAGCCATTCTTGGGTGTTTTTAGCGGTGTGTTTTGGGTCATTGTCCTGTTGCAAGACCCATGACCTGCGACTGAGACCAAGCTTTCTGACACTGGCTAGTACATTTCTCTCTAGAATTCCTTGATAGTCTTGAGATTTCATTGTACCCTGCACAGATTCAAGACACCCTGTGCCAGACGCAGCAAAGCAGCCCCAGAACATAACAGAGCCTCCTCCATGTTTCACAGTAGGGACAGTGTTCTTTTCTTGATATGCTTCATTTTTTCGTCTGTGAACATACAGCTGATGTGCCTTGGCAAAAACTTCGATTTTTGTCTCATCTGTCCACAGGACATTCTCCCAGAAGCTTTGTGGCTTGTCAACATGTAGTTTGGCATATTCCAGTCTTGCTTTTTTATGATTCGTTTTCAACAATGGTGTCCTCCTTGGTCGTCTCCCATGTAGTCCACTTTGGCTCAAACAACGACGGATGGTGCGATCTGACACTGATGTTCCTTGAGCATGAAGTTCACCTTGAATCTCTTTAGAAGTCTTTCTAGGCTCTTTTGTTACCATTCGGATTATCCGTCTCTTAGATTTGTCATCAATTTTCCTCCTGCGGCCACGTCCAGGGAGGTTGGCTACAGTCCCATGGATCTTAAACTTATGAATAATATGTGCAACTGTACTCACAGGAACATCTAGTTGCTTGGAGATGGTCTTATAGCCTTTACCTTTAACATGCTTGTCTATAATTTTCTTTCTGATCTCTTGAGACAGCTCTTTCCTTTGCTTCCTCTGGTCCATGTCGAGTGTGGTACACACCATATCACCAAACAACACAGTGATTACCTGGAGCCATATATATAGGCCCAATGGCTGATTACAAGGTTGTAGACACCTGTGATGCTAATTAGTGGACACACCTTGAATTAACATGTCCCTTTGGTCACATTATGTTCTGTGTTTTCTAGGGGTACCATCATTTTTGTCCATGCCTGTTTCATGAGTTTATTTTTTTACATAATTCTGTTGAAGCATGGTTGAAAAACAATGTCTGACTTTCATTGGTTAACATTTATAGAATTTTAATTTATTATTACTTTTGTCAGATTAAAGTTATTTCTGTGACCATTGTGACTTTTTCTTTCATTGACCAAAGGGTACCAACAATTTTGTCCACGTCTGTAGTCCATGTACATAAAACATTTTAAAAAGATATCACAAAATGGCAGCATGCATAAGATGGTTGTTCAACTGTTCAATCTTGTCATTCAACAAAAAATGGTGGATATATTTCTCTCTTGAGTATCTGTACTCTCACTTTAAGTTATTCAAGCACTTTGTGATCTCTCTAATCTCTCAGGTATATTTGAGGTCTAACTAATAGTTATACTTGCTGAATTTGATCTCAATTTGCAATATGCAGTTAGCAGTAACTATTTTCAGATTGGTTGAGTATGATCGGGTATAGTTGTATGCAATTTGTATTGCAATATGGAATTTGAATTTGGATTGTGAACTTTGTAGTTTGCAATTGGTGGAACTGTAGGTAAACACACATAACTAGTTCAGTATACAGTTCTAATCACTATATTAACAGTATGAACATTATATAACTGTTTTAAATACCTATTTTGGCCTCTCTGCTTCTATAAAACACAACTCTTAGTGGAGTGAATGTCTGTTCAGCTTCTATCCTCTGGTGTAATGATTCTAGCAGTTGCTGCTAGGGAAATTTCCCACACAGGCAGTGTGTGAGGCTGGACAGACTCCTGCCCAGCAACAACAGTTTAAATCTATGCTTTCTGTTGTTTATGTTGTGTCATTGAGCTTACCTTACATTTTATAATGAACCATAAAGACCTATTATCTTTTCTGCTTCTATGAACACAATATATAACAGTTTTATGACATCCAAACATGAAGTCACTGAAAATAACTCTGCTTTCATCTTTAACACACAAACATAGGAACTGTATTAATGTTATTGGCAGGTTTAGCTGTATAAACATATAAGCTATATTAGCAACCTAGGACAGGTCTTAGCTGGCCAGCTACACTCCCACCAAAATTACATATAATTTTATGTTCTTAGTAGTAGGACTTGAACATGAATTTAAGGAATTTTTCATCAGGTTCTCAACTTCCAATTGTCTTTTATCACTTTCAAGTAGAATAACTAAGCTCTGTATAGGACGTTCCAACTTGAGTGGAGTAGTGAGACGTTTTTCTTTTTTGTCAAGTTTTGAGTCTCCTATTTGTAACAATACTCTTCTGACTAGTTTGTCTTCATCCCTTTGAACTTCTAGATCTCTGGCCAATCTCTACTGACTTCTAGGTAAATCTTTTTCTTTCACTAACACAATGTCACTAACTTGGACATGGTGTTTGCCATTTACTTCTTAGCATAAGATTGGCTAAATACTCTTTTCTCCATCTATTCCAAAACTGTTCTGATAGATATTGAACTCTTCGCCATCTCCTTTTAGCATATAAATCCTCTTTGGTGAACTTGCCAGGTGGTGGCTGTATGTAATCAGACTTAAGGAGTAGTAGATGGTTGGGAGTTAAAGGGTCCAAACTTGTTGGATCGTTGATATTATCAACTGTAAGTGGATGACTGTTAACAATAGACATTACTTCATAGAATAGGGTCCTAAGTGAAACATTATCTATTCTTCCGGCATTCTTTTTTAAAACTGAACTTAACAAATTTCTTGAATATGTTGGCAAATAAGAACCATATGGCCAATCTAGACTTTCCAATATACTGAATACTATGAATATCCCCATCTTATATGAATGATAGCCTTTTGCCTATGCCATGCATGCTTAAATGCCTTCACTGTATTAGCAGCTGCCACTTCTGCAGGAAGGCTATTCCATGCAAACACTACTCTCTCAGTAAAGTAATACTTCCTGATATTACTTTCAAACCTTTGCCCCTCTAATTTAAAACTATGTCCTCTTGTAGCAGATTTCCTTCTTTTAAATATTCTCTTCTCTATTACCGTGTTGTTTCCCTTTATGTATTTAAAAGTTTCTATCATATCCCCTCTGTCTCATTTTTCTACCAAGCTATACATATTAAGGTCCTTTAACCTTTCCTGGTAAGTTTTATCATGCAATTAGAGCCTACAATAACACAAAAACAGTACCTCACTCCCCAACCTACTGCAACTTGTACAAAAAAAAGAGCAAGGATTTTTTCAAGGTAAAAAATCTCATTTTATTCAATATAAATCACATGATCATTACAGGTATTGCTCAAATGGGACAGGACATGGAGACTGAGCCACAAGGGGCTATACAATGTGGAGAATCACAATGGGGGATAATGTGACCATACCCAGCAGAGAACAACAATATACCAGAGGCCGTGAGCAAAAGTGTAGTTGCGGGTGCGAATGCTGATCCCCTAGTATAAAACAACTACTGACTATTGCTCACAACCTCTGTCCGGGGATGCTGTGAGGTGTCAATGGACGGTGCAGTACTACTAATAAAGATGGCATATAACAATGAACTGCAAACCTCTCGTCCCACCCTGATCCAGCTACCAAGTTACCTACCCATGTTGCTGCTGTAGAATGGTAACACGACTCCCCCACTGTTTCAACCTCGACACGTGTTTCGCCACGTAGGCTTCGTCAGGAGGTATAAACACACTAAGACAAACTTGGGCATATAAAGGCTAAAGAGGAGGGATTAATTATCACTCACCATGGTCATCTGTACTGGGGGTGTGTTCCTGGCGCGAACCGCCCATGTTGCAAGACTGCCTCCTTCAGCGCTCCCTGGTCATCAAAATGCGACCTGATTCCAGCACTTCCGGGTGGCAGTCATACAGAGCATGCTCCAGCCGCATCATCCCCCAATCACATGATCGCTCACTGGTCACATGGTCCTGCATCATGGACATGTGACCATCTCCTAGGTCCTTGAGACTATAGCTAAAAAGTACTCCCAGGTCCTGAATACAACTATAGTAAATAACTACCAGTCATTGAGCTAAAGCTAGCTATCCATAACTCAGCATACCTCTCGATTATCTTCATTTCAGCTCATAGGTAAATTCATGAAATACAAATATAATCTCAATTTCATAGTAAAATATATCTTTAAATTACCATGATTAAATTGTAGGGAGAAGGAAAGGGGAGGGAGGGTGACCATCCACTCATCCATTCATACAGGGAAGGCAAAAATCGAAATCACTAAATGGATACATAATCTTTACATTTAGCCAAAACCTACGTGCAAGAGAATAAGTGCATGTGTGCTCAAATAGCTTATATGATCACAATGACATTTGATGTCAATAATTATTACCAAAATATAAAAAATGTATTACATAGTGAGCGGATCCAACCCCCAATAGCTGGCTGCAGGGCGACTGATCCCAGGGAAAATTGGGAATCAGCCGCGCTGCAACCGCCAGTGGTGGGTCAGATCCGTCCCAACTCAAAGTGATTGAGGTACATGTCCAAATGAGGATGGAACAGACCCACCCATAAGGTGGCCCAGTCCCCCATCAGATGGACAATATGCCTTGTGATTCCCCAAACAGGTGCTGAATACAATGCTGCTGGTGCACCCACCTCCCAGTGGGCACAGCAGAGAAGCCAATCCACGAACCAGAGTTGACCTGTCCGCCGTGCGCAGTGGGGGGTGGGTTATACCACAGCCGCATGAAAAATAACAAATGTATGGGTCAGCTGTCCACCTAAGGGCGGACTGAACCACCCATACTTACGGGACGTACGTCCTGTGAAAACATCAAAAGTGTATACAATACATGATCTATGTTGGTCATCAATGTGACAAAAAATAAAAAATTATTAAATAAAAATATATAACATATGAACATGATAGTGCCAAGAAAATGTACAGGTTGCTTCTTCTCTGATGATGAGTGACAGTCCCATGAAGAGTGTTCAAAAAGGGGGGGTCCAATATGAAGATACCCCATATCTCCCTCTCAAATCACGTCATGCAATTGACAGGTTTTCTTATAGTTCGTGGTTATCTACCATCCAATCTTACTCCATCTTAAATCTAAACAAAAAATCACAATTAGACACATACATATAAACGAACTTATTTGCCCATAGTAAAATTCACGTCTTACAAAAAGGACTTGAAGCTATTATATTCATTTAACCCACTTGGAACCACTGTATTGAGCACAGTAATCCATTTAGTTTCTTTTTGTAGTAACGCCTTCTTTGCGTCACCACCTCGCACCCCCAACCTAACTCTGTCAATACCTCTTACCCTCAGGACACTCGGGTCACTATCATGGTACTTGAGGAAATGCCGTGGAACAGATTGTAATTCGTCCACGTCCTGGTCTTTACATTGTGAGGCTGTGCGGATTTTGCTGGCATGTTCCAATATCCGAGTTTTCAAAGCTCTTGTTGTCATGCCGATATAAATCAATCGGCACGGACAAGTTAGCCAATATACGACTCTCTCAGTGGTGCAGGTTATATAGTGAACGATCTTAAATTCTGCGTCCCCAGAGACGTCATAGAAAGTGGTGGAACGTTCCATGTACATACATGCGGCACATTTCCCACAAGCTTTCGAACCCCATGGAGGACCTTTGCCCCCAAAGATTCCCCTGGGAATGTCTGCTACATAATGGCTCCTTGTCAGCATATCCTTCAGGGTTCTAGACCTTCTCCAAGTGATTTGGGGGTAATTGGGTAGGGATGACCGCAGATCCCTGTCAGTCATCAACACTGACCAATGCCTTTTCATTATTTCCTGCATTCTACGCCATTCACTGTTAAAGGGAGTGATGAATCTAACTGGGCCATCTTTAGGTTTATCAAATGGCTGTTTTCTACAGAGTAAGGCCTCCCTCGTCTTGGTTTTGGCCATCTCATAGCCCTTTGTCACCACCCCTATCTGGTATCCCCTGTCTAGGAAGCGTTTTGTGAGGTCTGAAGATTGTTGTTCAAACCTCTCCTCCTTGGAGCATATACGCCTCATCCTCATAAATTGGCCTTTCGGTATGGCCTGTATTACCTTGGGGTAGTGTGATGAAGTGGCATGCAACAATGCATTCACCGAAGTGGGTTTTCTATGCACATCTGTCGCTACCATCCCCCCATTCTCCTTTTTAATGATAATATCAAGGAAGTCCACCTCAACTGGGCTGTACTTCCAAGTGAGCCTGATATTAAACTCATTAACATTGAGGGCAGCCAGGAAGTCATCCAACCGCGACGTGGAGCCCTGCCAGATGAAAAACACATCGTCGATATACCTCGACCAGAGCTGGGCCGCATCAAAACCCACCGAATTCTGGACGATTTCTCCCTCCCACAGCCCCAGGAACAAATTTGCATACGAGGGCGCACAAGGCGCCCCCATTGCAGTCCCCTGGAGCTGTAGGAAGAAGCGATCTTTGAAAATAAAATAATTATGAGTTAATAAGAATTCCAATAACTTCAAAATTAACTCAATTAGATCATCGTCCAGATTCGTCATTGTAAGAAAGTACCTAGACGCCCTCAGGCCCTGGTCGTGGCATATCGACGTGTACAGGGACTCCACGTCGCAGGTGACTAAAAGCATGTCATCATCAAGGCACAAGCCATCCATTCGCCTCAACATATCAGATGTATCCTGCACAAAGGATGGCAGGGTCTCCACACAGCCCTTAAGATAGAAGTCAATGAACTTCCCAATATTGGCACACAATCCACCAATCCCCGAGACGATGGGTCGTCCTGGTGGATTGGTGGCGTGTTTGTGTACCTTGGGCAACAAGTATAATGTGGGGCTGACCGGAGACTCCACCATCAACCCTTCCATCATTTTGGAGCTGATAACATTATGGGTCACTGCCTCCTCCAGTAGCATATATAATTCCGCCTGATATTTAACTGAAGGGTTGCCATCCAGGCGCATATAACATGTTTTATCATTAAGTTGCCTGAAGGCCTCCCGCTCGTACATCTGCACCGGCCAGATCACGACATTACCCCCCTTGTCTGCCTGTTTAATAACCACCTCTTTGAGAGATTTTAATTCCCTCAAAGCTTTCCTTTGTGGTGGAGTTAGATTGTCTCTGTATTTTTTGGGGGAGATTTTCTTAAAATCCTCTTTCACCAACTTGGTAAATATATCCACCACTGGACAGAGTGATCTAGGGGGGAACGTCTGTGATCGCCGATGCAGGTGCACGGGGGCTGGCATACCAGGCTGGCTCTCCTGTTCCTCTAAGAGGGACATGAGATCCTGAACTGCCTGTTGTTCAGTTACATTCATAGGTACTGATTTATCATCCTTCTTGTTGAAGTATTTCTTCAACAATAATTTACGGGAGAAAAGTTCTAAATCTTTCACTGCCTCAAAGAAGTCAAAATTCGCAACAGGGGAAAAGGATAGGCCTTTTTGTAACACTTGTATCTGGGGAACACTAAGGGTAATACTAGATAAATTCATTACCTTCAGTTCTTGGATTTTTTGTTCTTGTCGCTGTTGTTCCCATTTGTTCTCTTCTGAGATGGGGTACGTAAGTTGTACTTCTCTTTGTCCACGTCTGGGCCTCGCCCAGGCTTTGGACACTCTCCTAAAAAAGATTGTCCACATTCTTCTTCAGAGGTAACCGAATTGCTAGATACAGAGCGTCTCCTAGTCCCACGTTTTCTGCCACCTAAAGACCTTGTTTTGTTGGTAGTCTCTTAGGTCACGCTGGAATTTTGTGGCTTTGGTGGTTTGAATCTCTTTCTCACATTTGAGCAAATCCTGCTCTACTATTTTATCAAAATCATCCAGCTCCTCCTTAGTTAAGGCTTGTTGGATTTTCTCTTTCAGGCAGTCAATCTCCCTCTCTACAATTTCAAGGGATCTGCTGTCAGCCCCAATCAGCAATTCTACCAAGGTTTGAGAACACCTGGTCAGGGTTTCCTCCCACTTGCCTATGAATGTTGGATCCTCAATCTCCAAGGTCGGGAAGATTTGGATCCGTAAACCCCTCGGGATAATATTTTTTTGTAAATAATTTTCTAATGCCGCTTTATTCCACCACAATCTAGTACGCCTCCTAAGGGACTCTCTGATTTTTTGCTTCAAGTCCTTAATATCTTGTTTCTCCACATCAGATGGTGTTTTATCTCCAAATACCGATCCCAATTGGCTTAACCAATTAGCGTCACGTCTCCTAAAGTCCACATATGGAGGGTTTTCTGAAACAATATAAACAATTAGAGCCTACAATAACCCAAAAACAGTACCTCACTCCCCAACCTACTGCAACTTGTACAAAAAAAAGAGCAAGGATTTTTTCAAGGTAAAAAATCTCATTTTATTCAATATAAATCACATGATCATTACAGGTATTGCTCAAATGGGACAGGACATGGAGACTGAGCCACAGGGGCTATACAATGTGGAGAATCACAATGGGGATAATGTGACCATACCCAGCAGAGAACAACAATATACCAGAGGCCGTGAGCAAAAGTGTAGTTGCGGGTGCGAATGCTGATCCACTAGTATAAAACAACTACTGACTATTGCTCACAACCTCTGTCCGGGGATGCTGTGAGGTGTCTGGACGGTGCAGTACTACTAATAAAGATGGCATATAACAATGAACTGCAAACCTCTCGTCCCACCCTGATCCAGCTACCAAGTTACCCACCATGTTGCTGCTGTAGAATGGTAACACGACCCCCCACTGTTTCAACCTCGACACGTGTTTCGCCACGTAGGCTTCGTCAGGAGGTATAAACACACTAAGACAAACTTGGGCATATAAAGGCTAAAGAGGAGGGATTATCACTCACCATGGTCATCTGTACTGGTCATTGGCTAAATGTAAAGATCATGTATCCATTTAGTGATTTCGATTTTTGCCTTCCCTGTATGAATGGATGAGTGAATGGTCACCCTCCCTCCCCTTTCCTTCTCCCTACAATTTAATCATGGTAATTTAAAGATATATTTTACTATGAAATTGAGATTATATTTGTATTTCATGAATTTACCTATGAGCTGAAATGAAGATAATCGAGAGGTATGCTGAGTTATGGATAGCTAGCTTTAGCTCAATGACTGGTAGTTATTTACTATAGTTGTATTCAGGACCTGGGAGTACTTTTTAGCTATATCTCAAGGACCCAGGAGATGGTCACATGTCCATGATGCAGGACCATGTGACCAGTGAGCGATCATGTGATTGGGGGATGATGCGGCTGGAGCATGCTCTGTATGACTGCCACCCGGAAGTGCTGGAATCAGGTCGCATTTTGATGACCAGGGAGCGCTGAAGGAGGCAGTCTTGCAACATGGGCGGTTCGCGCCGGAACACACCCCCAGTACAGATGACCATGGTGAGTGATAATTAATCCCTCCTCTTTAGCCTTTATATGCCCAAGTTTGTCTTAGTGTGTTTATACCTCCTGACGAAGCCTACGTGGCGAAACACGTGTCGAGGTTGAAAGCAGTGGGGGAGTCGTGTTACCATTCTACAGCAGCAACATGAGTAGGTAACTTGGTAGCTGGATCAGGGTGGGACGAGAGGTTTGCAGTTCATTGTTATATGCCATCTTTATTAGTAGTACTGCACCGTCCATTGACACCTCACAGCATCCCCGGACAGAGGTTGTGAGCAATAGTCAGTAGTTGTTTTATACTAGGGGATCAGCATTCGCACCCGCAACTACACTTTTGCTCACGGCCTCTGGTATATTGTTGTTCTCTGCTGGGTATGGTCACATTATCCCCCATTGTGATTTTCCACATTGTATAGCCCCTTGTGGCTCAGTCTCCATGTCCTGTCCCATTTGAGCAATACCTGTAATGATCATGTGATTTATATTGAATAAAATGAGATTTTTTACCTTGAAAAAATCCTTGCTCTTTTTTTTTTGTACAAGTTTTATCATGCAATCCATGTACTAGTTTGGTACGTAGCTCTTCTCTGAACTCTCTCCAAAGTATCAATATCCTTCTGGAGATATGGTCTCCAGTACTATGCACAATACTCCAAATGCGGTCTCACTAGTGCTCTGTAGAGAAACATGAGCACATCTGTCTTTCTACTGTAAATGCCTCTCTATACACCCAAGCATTATGCTAGCATTTTCTGCTGCTCTATGTCATTGTCTGCCTACCTTAAAGTCTTCTGAAATAATGACCCCTAAATCCCTTTCCTCAGATACTGAGGTTAGGACTGTATCACTGATTTTATATTCTGCTCTTGGGTTTTTACGTCCCAGATGCATTATCTTGCACTTAACATTAAATTTTAGTTGCCAGATTTTTGACCATTCCTCTAGTCTTCCTAAATCCTTTTCCATTTGGTGTATCCCTCCATGAACATCAACCCTGTTACAAATCTTTGTGTCATCAGCAAAAAGGCATACCTTACCATTGAGGCCTTCTGCAATTTCGCTGATAAAGATATTAAACAATATGGGTCACAGAACAGATCCCTGAGGTACCCCACTGGTAACAAGATCATGGTCTGAATATACTCAATTGACTACAACCCTCTGTTGTCTGTCCCACAGCCACTGCCTAATCCATTCAACAATATGGGAGTCCAAGCTCAAAGACTGCAGTTTATTGATAAGCCTTCTATGTGGGACAGTATCAAAAGTCTTACTAAAGTCTAGATAAGCGATGTCTACTGCACCTCCGCCATCTATTATCTTAGTCCCCCAATCAAAAAAATCAATAAGATTAGTTTGACTTGATCTCCATGAAGTAAACCCATGCTGTTTTTCATCTTTCAATCCATGGGGATTTAGATGTTCCACAATACTCTCCTTAAGTATGGTTTCTATTAATTTCCCCACTATTGATGTCAGGCTTACTGGTCTATAGTTGCCCGATTCCTCCCTACTACCTTTCTTGTGAATTTGCACAACATTTGCTAATTTCAAATCTTGTTACAGTTTGTATTTCTCTTTCCCAAACTCCTCCTGTATGGCTTGCATGTGGAGCATTAATGTGAAAATCACACTGTTTCTCTAACAAATACTGAGATACTTTTTCTTTATCGATCTCTTTTAGAGCTTTCTTCAATTCATTGGTCAGATCAAAGCTCTCTGACAGTACCTCTAATATCTATGAAACATCTCAAGGCTTTGATGAATGCGTCAGTTGACATATCTTCTAACATTTCCAGGTGAATTGCTCTGGAGCTTAGACATGTAAATATACATCCATATCTTTTGTACTCCTTGTGGTTCTGTTTGGTGATAAATGGGCCAGAACAATCTATTCTGCTATAAAGAAATGGTGGTGATGGGTTTAAACGATCTGCCAGTAAATCTGCCATTCTTTGTTCTTCGGTAGGTCTACATGCCTTTCTGCAGACTACAAATCACTGGCGGATCCAGGGGTGGGGGGGAGAGGGGGGCAACAGACCATTCCCCCCCCCCCCCCGAGCCGCTCAGAAGTGGGGGTGGTGGCCGCAGGACACAGTGAGATTAGCGCTTCTATTGTGGAAGCGCTCATCTCCATAGTCACCTGTATCGCCGTCCTCAGGACAGCGATACAAATAGCTGTGCTGCAAATGCGAACGGGCAGGGGAGGGAGAGGAGTGTCCATTCCCCTTCCTCTGATAGGCCTGAGCCGTACAGCGCGGAACACAGGCCGGAAGAGGCCTGCATCGCATCGGTGACATAGAGGTAAGTATAAGTGTAACAATGAGGATGGTGTCAAGGATGGTGGAGTACTCAAAACAGCGCAACATGGCAAACACATCCCGCATGGAGGCCCACTCATTGGTAGTGAAGTGGTGCTGTTCCACACAGCGGCTCACCCGTGCGTGCTGCAGCTGAAACTCCACTATCACCTGCTGCTGCTGCTCGCACAGTCTCTCCAGCATGGGAAAGGTGGAGTTCCACCTTGTGGGTATGTCGCATATGAGGCGGTGAGCAGGAAGGCCGAAGTTACATTACAGTGCAGACAGGCAAGCAGCAGCAGGGTGAGAACTCTGAAAGCACAAACAGACGGCCCACACTTTCTGCAGCAGCTCTGACATATCTGGGTAATTTTCAGGAACCTCTGCACCACCAAATTTAGCAAATGTGCCAGGCATAGGATATGAGTCAAATCGGCTAGGCCCAGAGCTGCTACGAGATTTCGCCCGTTATTGCACACCACTAGGCCGGGCTTGAGGCTCAGCGGCATCAACCACTCATTGGTCTGTTATTCCATGCCCGTCCACAGAGAAGGAAGTGGAGTAGAAGGCAACAGGAGGCAATGAGAAACATCCTGCAATCCTCGGTGGCGGTAGGACATGCATCAAACTGATATCCGCCTTAGGACGAGCCGCCACTGCATTTAACCAGTGTGCAGTTAGGGAGATATAACATCCATGCCCATGCTTACTGGTCCATGTATCGGTTGTTAGGTGGACCTTGCCATAGATGGTGTTGCGCAGTGCACACCTGATTTTGTCTGCCACTTGGTTGTGCAGGGCAGGGATGGCTCCCCTGGAAAAGTATTGGCGGCTGGGAACCACATACTGTGGGACAGCCACCGCCTTAAGATTTTTAAGTCTCCGGCTCCACCAGACTCGCTTCTTGTCTTCAGCACATTGTCTGAAGAACTGCCACTCCAGGGAACTCCTTGGAGCTGGCTTTGGTGTGCTCAGTCCCTGGGTGTGATGGGCAGTAGCAGGCATACTGGCTAGTGGATGGCCACTCTGCTTTTACACCCTGCTCCCTCTTTTGCTCTGCAACTGGCGCTGTGTGACCACCACCTCTTCCTCTGAACTGCACATATCACTCGCATGACCTTGATTCCATGTGGGGTCTAGGACCTCATCATCCTCCACCTCATCTTCCACCCACTCTTCACCCCTACCCTCCTTACCAGTCTGCAGACTGCAGAAAGCCGCAGCAGTTGGCACCTGTGTATCGTCATCATCATCAGAGACGTACTGCTGTGGTTAGGGGTGTTGCTAGGGTTTCAAAAGATCAGGGGCCCGAGCCCTAGTAAAGCCCCTATGGCCCAGTTCTCCCCACACACTGCATTTTGCTGTACTTGTTATTTCACATCAGCGCCTCCCAGGTGACGTCTCTTCTGATGTAGATCTTCTCTGTCATCATCCTCTCCTTTTGGTCCGTACAACTTCTTTCAGCCCCCTCATCTCTGCAGAGTGTGACACACAGACATCTTTACTTGCTCACTTTTCTATCATCATCCCCCAACCTGAGGTCCGAACAGTGTTATCCTGCTGCTCGCTGTGCCCCCAATACCCCCAAATACTATCCTGAAGAAAAATTACTGTCCCACCATAGTAATATAGCTCCTCATAGTCCCACCAATAGTAATTCCCTTCTAGAATGCCCTCATTAGTAATACTGCACCCTACAGTGCCCCCAACCGTGATAACGCTCCCCAAGAGTGCCCCCATTAGTAGAAGAGCCGTCCAGTATTAATAATACCCTCACAGAGCCCCCAGTAGAAATAAGGTCCCCTATTGTTCCTCCAGTAGTAATAAAGCTCTCTACAGACCCTCAGTAGTAATAAGGCCCCCTAGTTCTCTTAGTATAAAAAAGGCAGATCTATAACTCCCTCTATAGAGCCCCCAGTAGTAATACAAGCACCTATAATGCCCCCTGGATTTATAATACCCCTACAGTCCCCCCAGTATTCATACTGCCCCCTACTGATATAATGCTCATCCTGAGGTGCCCCAGCATTTATAATGTCCCCTGTAATTATCACACCATCTCTCCAGCTCACTCCAATATACAGCCCCAAGTAAATAATATCACCCCCTCCCCAGATGCCTCCAACATGCAATTCCATGTAAACATCATCCCTTCAACATTCAGTCCCATGTAAATAACATCACTTCCTTCCTCAGACCCCTGTAACATTCAGTCCTATGTAAATAACATCACTCCTTCCCAAAGCTGCCATCAACATACAGTCCCATGTAAATAACATCACTGCCTCCCCCAGCCCCCTCCGACGTACAGTCCCATGTAAATAACATCACTCCCTCCCACTGCCACCTCCAATATACAGTCCAATGTAAATAACATAATCCCCTCCCACATCCGACTTCAACATACAGTCTCATGTAAATAACATCAGCCTGCCCCAGCACCCTTCAACATTCAGTCACATGTAAATAACATCACTCCCTCCAACAGCCGCCGTCAACATACAGTCCCATGTAAATAATATCACTCCCTCCCTGAGCCCCCTCCAAAATTCAGTCCCATGTAAATAACATCTTTTCCTTCACCCCTAACATACAGTCCCAGTTAAATAACCACAACTCCCAGTATTGCTCTGCCTCTCCCCTCACTTACGTCTCCTCATGTACAGACATCACCATAGCTTCTTTCCCCCAGGACTTCTCCTCTTCACTGCCATCCTCTTCTGCACTGGTCACATGATGGTGACATCACCGCAGGTCCTTCTCAACCACTGCCTATTTTACTGGTCACAGGTCCTTGAGATCTTCCAGTGCATTAGATTCAATTGTATTGCCATCCTGAGGACATCAATACAGTAGTATCTAGCAGGCAGGCAGGACATTCGGGGCCTGGGACAAAACATCAGGTGCCCAGGCCCCAATTTTATTTTACCTAGCAGCGCCCCTGGTGATCTTCCCATATGTCCACATCCTAAAACATAAGTGGTTGGGCATCAGTGCACTCAATCTCTTCCACTTCTGAGGCAGGGCTAGGTGGATGGCCCACAGAAACCCCACCAGCAGAGTCATCAAAAAGCATAAGAGACTGCTGCATGACTTGGGGGTCAGACTGCTTGGCTGATTTGCAAGGGGGTGAGGTGAAAGACAAATTCCCATGAGCTGCAGATGCCAAATCTGTGCTTTCAGCATGGGACCATGTGGGAGACAATGTGAAGGAATTGGAGGCACTGACAGCCATCCAATCTACTTTCACCCCTACTTGTTCTGGTCTCACGATTCGTACACAGGTGTTTGGGCCTACAAAATGATGCTGAATGTCCTGTCGCCTACGTGCACCTGAGGAAGGTGTTTTTATTTGGGCATGTAGCTGGCAAAGATCGACCACGTCCTCTCTAGAGATGTCGAGAACATAAAATTTTCCATTCCCGAACTAGAATTTCGGCAAATGTTTGCGAACGGGCGAACCGCCATATACTTTTAAAACCCACAGGGACTCTTTCTGGCCACAATAGTGATGGAAAGGTTGTTTCAAGGGGACTAACACCTGGACTGTGGCATGCCGGAGGGGGAAACATGGCAAAACTCCCATGGAAAATTACGTAGTTGACACAGAGTCGGGTTTTAATCCATAAAGGGCATAAATCACCTAACATTCCTAAATTGTTTGGAATAACGTGCTTTAAAACATCCAGTGTGTGTATACGATCAGGTATGATGTTGTATCGATCAGGTAGTGTAAGGGTTACAGAATAAATCAAAAATAGGGTCCGCTCACCTCTGTCCCCTCAGGGCAGGTGCTCTAGTCCAAAAATTGAGACACCCCTCAAAGCAAATTAGTAATAAAAAAAAATGGGTTGGACTGGCACTCATATATGGAATAACACGGTTTATTACATATGAATACAATGTGAAATGTAGTTTTCTCCACCTGTCACAAATAAAATACAAATAAAATACAATGAATGCACTATTCAACCTAAAATCTTATTCAATCACAAGAAAAGAAAAGAAAATTATAAAACATTTGCAGGAACCGCAGGCGCCAACCGTTCAAGAATTCACTGGTTCTGATTAGATGTCCAGTGATCGATGATGCCACCGGTTACTGCAAACCCATATGGTATTTAAAACAAGAGTTACGTTTCTATGTATTATTCCACCTAAACACTTCCACAAGTTAGGAGATCTCAGAAGCGCAAGGTTCACAGCTTTCAATAAGTTGGTACTAGTATTTGCAAAAGTATGGCAACTTTTCAATATAATAGTAATGTGTCTTTATCCTCAATGTTGCAAGACAACGTTTGATAGTCAGTGTTTGAGATGATAATTCCTGCACAGCAAATTTTCAGGAAGACAGTGTAGCAATTTCCACAGCTGACACTGTTCAAACAAATTGTCCGCTGTTTATAGTTACCCGCAGAGATGTTTTCTTTGGGTTGGAAGCTGTTATTTGATCCACCATATAATGCGGTCCTATTATTTTCTTATATGATAGCGGCAATGACCGTTGTAATAAGTCTCAATTCAATGAAAGAGTTGTAAGTTTTCCCACAGGTGTGGGCTTACCTCCGCCTGCGCTCTGCTCAGTGGGACTAGTAGATGATCTTTTTCGGCCGCTCAATATGCCGGCGTCCCGGCTGCGGTATTCGCGTCCCTCGTGGCTCTTCACTGCTGCTTCTCACGTGGTGTACTTACGTGAGGTATGCAGTCGCTTGATTCTGAGCGCTGGCGGGATGACGTAATCAACCTTTTTCCGGTGCGTGTCCAGGAAATCTTTCTCTTTATATAAGTGCACTTATTTTCCAAGCTAGGATGCGGGGTCTTTTAGTCTGGGATGTTCCCCAGATGCTCACCAAACGCGTTTCGGGGAGACGCTGTCCCCTTCCTCAGTGGTATCGCCCCGATTCTATTATCCCTGTATTTTATAGTTGCTATTGGTATTATTGAAAGTCCGTCCTGGATCCCATTTTCAGCCAAAATCCGGTCTGGATCTCCGAGGTTGCATGATAATCGCATCTATTGAGATAAGTTGTGATGCGCATTTTTTGTGATGCGCATTTTTTTATGCGTAATTTTTTACATTAGATGGTACAAATTTATTGCCTCAAATTTCCTCTGTGTCTATATAGCGGAAAATACAATATATTCCTACATTTTCTTACTATTATGTTTTCATACCACTAAATTCCTAAAATTTCTAAAATTTGTAATTCATACAATCTATGTTCTTCACATGGGTAGGAATATTAACCATGTGAATCCAACATATATGTTGTTTCAAACGCTAAAAATATAAATATTGTGCATTCATTGTATTTTATTTGTATTTTATTTGTGACAGGTGGAGAAAACTACATTTCACATTGTATTCATATGTAATAAACCGTGTTATTCCATATATGAGTGCCAGTCCAACCCATTTTTTTTTATTACTAATTTGCTTTGAGGGGTGTCTCAATTTTTGGACTAGAGCACCTGCCCTGAGGGGACAGAGGTGAGCGGACCCTATTTTTGATTTATTCTTTGACTTTATCATTCACCCAATCCAGGGTCCGGCTCCCATTGCCCCCATCATGGATATATGGAATTACATGGAAACCAAACAGCTTAAGGCTGAAACTTATAATTTTGAATACATAGAAGGAGGAAATGAGATTAGAATAGAAGAAAAATCTCTGGCGGATACCTTCAGAAATTTGGAAGATTTACTACATAAAAAACTTAGGCAGATTTGGGAAATACGCTCACTTCAGCTGTATTTAAATCACAACAAAATCCCAAAAGGCTTACAAATATTTAAGATTCCCGCCCAAGATCTAATGGGAGATGAATTTAATAAAGAATGGGATGAATTACTATACACACAATCGAGAGCCCTTATTGAACTTATTATTAAAAGGAGAACCATAATTTTGGATAAACTATCTGAAAAAATAACGAAACTAAAAACAACATTAGACAAATTCCCAAAAGATCAAATTTATGACATGTGGCAAGAGAGGATACAAAAGAGTTTAGATAAAACAGAACAAGAAATCATACCCAAAAAAACAAAAAAACATAGGAATGTAAATAGAAGAGAAGACAGAAAAGAAAAAGAAAAAGAAAAAGAAAAAGAAAATGGAGAAGAACAACATTCACAAATAAATGATAATTCTTGTTCTAAATATGAAGGACAAAGAGAAACAAAAAGATATAACATACCAACTCAAAATAGGTATGAGACTCTGGCCAATCACTCTTTTTTAGACCAAACTCCCCCTCACCATTCCCCACGACTGAAACAAAGACAACCACAATCACCAGAACACAGAAGGACAACACCAGATCACAGAAGGACAATAGCTTACACACAGAGAACACCATACAACCTGAGACACAGGGTACCACAAGTAGAAAGGAACCAAACGTATCCAAGATCAGATCAGGACAGATACAAAACTTGGACATCAGAAACACAGACCAACCAACACATAAAGGATTCACGGGAGATACACTACAGGGAAAATCCTCAAAAAAGAGGAAGACACGGAGATCCAAAAGAAAGAGGGGAATACAGAAAACACCACCAGTAACCACAGATAATATTATTAATTTGAGTAAAATAAAGTTAACGAATACACAGATTACACTATTGAATAAGGGTTTGAAGTTTGCACCCTCATCTTCACTGAATAAATTTGACACGTATATAGGCATTCAGAAGTTCATTCGTAAAATTTGCCTAAAAAAGTATTTTATAAAAAATCCACCGGTTATGGAACAACCGAAAACAGACGTATTCATCCACACACAATTGAAAGGAAAATAAAAAAATTCCCTAGAGCAGAGATTGGTCCTGAAATGGCCACATTTCAAAAAAATGTGGAAACAGATCTAGAAAAATTAAGAATAAAAAAGGGGTATAGAAACAATTTATCTAATGGGGAAATAAAAGCTATAAAACAACTGCAGAAGAACCATCAAGTAGTTATCCGCCCCGCAGATAAAGGGGGGGCAATAGTGATCTGGGGAGAAGATCAGTACAATAAAGAATGCCTCAGACAACTATCTGATTTATCTACATACACCCCATTAAAAAAGGACCCTATGGAAGATTTTAAAAGTGCCCTCTCCCACTATTGTGAAAAAGGTCTCAATGCGGGAATCCTAACAAAGCAAGAATATAATTTTATTGTTAATACACCAGGTAGAAGGCATGTTTTTTATTGTTTACCTAAGGTCCACAAAAACAATGTGGATCCACCAGGCCGGCCCATTATTTCGGGCATTGGTTCATTAACAGTAAATTTGTCACAATATATTGACACACTGTTACAGCCACAAGTGAAAAAAATAAGATCATACATACGTGATACCACTGATATTGTGGGAACATTGGAGGACCTGGACGTCCAGGACCACTTGGATTATGGGTACCCTGGACGTCCAGTCCCTCTATACTATTATAGATCACTGATCAGGGTGTCTTGGCCTTTGAAGGAACAATTAATGAAGGATATCACCTGGAATACGGACCAAATTGACTATCTATTGGAGGGAGTTACACATATCTTACATCATAACTATTTTTCCTTTTCGGATCAATTTTATTTACAGAGAAGGGGACCTGCCATGGGTACCAGGTTCTCCCCCAGTTACGCCAACTTATTTTTGGCGCAATGGGAAAATAACAACATAGACCCGGAACTGGGGGGGAACCTGGTCCTATGGCGGCGTTACTATCGATGATATATTTTTATTTGGAATGGATCACAAGAAAATTTGGACAAATTATCATTCAAAATCAATGACAATACTAATAATCTAAAGTTTACCTCCAGTATTGGAGAGGAAAAGGTGGAATTTTTGGATATCCAGATTGTACGAAAAAACAACAGATATACTTGTAATACATTCCAAAAGCCTATGGCCAGAAATGGATACATTCCATTCTCAAGTTGCCACCTCCCACGGTGGCTGATAAATGTACCCTTCGGACAGTTCCGCAGACTGAAGCGAAACTGTACAGAAGATAACAAATTTGAGGAGGAAGCCAGTGCAATGATCAATCAGTTTAAAGAAAAAAATTATCCTGAATCGATAGTCAATGAGGCCCTAACCAAAATAAGAAATCTGGATAGGAAGGAATTCTTTGAACAGACATCAAAATCTAAACAAGGAGATGATTCAGAATTCAGGATTATTCTCCCATATAATACCCAGACAAAGCAGGTGGAGTCCATCATTAAAGCACATTGGCATCACCTACACAGTGATAAAGTAATAGGGATACTTTTACCTTCAACCCCCAGAATTATTTATTCGAGGGCCCCAAATTTGGGGATCCAAATAGCCCCATCAATAAAAAAACAAAATAAGGGAGGCCAGACACAAAATTGGCTTCAATTAAAAGGCTTTTATAGATGTGGCAAATGTCTGGGCTGTAGAAAAACCAAATTCCCTAGGAAATCCACAACGGCCACATCAACGCAAAACTCTCACTCTATGACCATCAAAAATTTTCTCACCTGTGATTCGACCAATGTTATCTACCTAATCCAGTGTCCATGTTCGAAGCAGTATATAGGAAGAACAAAACGTGCCCTGAAAGTCAGGATAGCAGAACATCTGAATAACATAGCCAAGGGCTATGATAAACATTCGCTATCCAGACATTTCAAGGAGGTACACAACCAAGACCCTAAGGGTCTTTCTTTCATGGCACTGGAGAGGGTAGAGAAACATTGGAGAGGAGGGAACCAAATTGAGAGACTATCACGAGCCGAATCTAGGAAAATATATGAATTTGGAAGCCTCCTACCAAGAGGCCTAAATGCCGAGTTAGAAATATTCGGGTTTATATAGGGTGGCACGTTTGGATGTAGACACAGAGTTGCATGTCAGGCTGTTTGTCAGCACTGCAACCCTGCCTCTACCCCACACGTGCCCCCCCCCCCCCCCCCCTTTCTACATTTTCTACATCCAGCTGCAAAAAAGACTGTTAAAACTAATAAGAAAATTAGATCCCCATTAAAGTTTATTCTGCTGGCTGGAATTGAAGTGACAAAATTGCAGCCATATTAACATGAGGGATCCGTGGAAATTTATGACCTGCACAATATTTATATTTTTAGCGTTTGAAACAACATATATGTTGGATTCACATGGTTAATATTCCTACCCATGTGAAGAACATAGATTGTATGAATTACAAATTTTAGAAATTTTAGGAATTTAGTGGTATGAAAACATAATAGTAAGAAAATGTAGGAATATATTGTATTTTCCGCTATATAGACACAGAGGAAATTTGAGGCAATAAATTTGTACCATCTAATGTAAAAAATTACGCATAAAAAAATGCGCATCACAAAAAATGCGCATCACAACTTATCTCAATAGATGCGATTATCATGCAACCTCGGAGATCCAGACCGGATTTTGGCTGAAAATGGGATCCAGGACGGACTTTCAATAATACCAATAGCAACTATAAAATACAGGGATAATAGAATCGGGGCGATACCACTGAGGAAGGGGACAGCGTCTCCCCGAAACGCGTTTGGTGAGCATCTGGGGAACATCCCAGACTAAAAGACCCCGCATCCTAGCTTGGAAAATAAGTGCACTTATATAAAGAGAAAGATTTCCTGGACACGCACCGGAAAAAGGTTGATTACGTCATCCCGCCAGCGCTCAGAATCAAGCGACTGCATACCTCACGTAAGTACACCACGTGAGAAGCAGCAGTGAAGAGCCACGAGGGACGCGAATACCGCAGCCGGGACGCCGGCATATTGAGCGGCCGAAAAAGATCATCTACTAGTCCCACTGAGCAGAGCGCAGGCGGAGGTAAGCCCACACCTGTGGGAAAACTTACAACTCTTTCATTGAATTGAGACTTATTACAACGGTCATTGCCGCTATCATATAAGAAAATAATAGGACCGCATTATATGGTGGATCAAATAACAGCTTCCAACCCAAAGAAAACATCTCTGCGGGTAACTATAAACAGCGGACAATTTGTTTGAACAGTGTCAGCTGTGGAAATTGCTACACTGTCTTCCTGAAAATTTGCTGTGCAGGAATTATCATCTCAAACACTGACTATCAAACGTTGTCTTGCAACATTGAGGATAAAGACACATTACTATTATATTGAAAAGTTGCCATACTTTTGCAAATACTAGTACCAACTTATTGAAAGCTGTGAACCTTGCGCTTCTGAGATCTCCTAACTTGTGGAAGTGTTTAGGTGGAATAATACATAGAAACGTAACTCTTGTTTTAAATACCATATGGGTTTGCAGTAACCGGTGGCATCATCGATCACTGGACATCTAATCAGAACCAGTGAATTCTTGAACGGTTGGCGCCTGCGGTTCCTGCAAATGTTTTATAATTTTATTTTATTTTCTTGTGATTGAATAAGATTTTAGGTTGAATAGTGCATTCATTGTATTTTATTTGTATTTTATTTGTGACAGGTGAGAAAACTACATTTCACATTGTATTCATATGTAATAAACCGTGTTATTCCATATATGAGTGCCAGTCCAACCCATTTTTTTTATTACTAATTTGCTTTGAGGGGTGTCTCAATTTTTGGACTAGAGCACCTGCCCTGAGGGGACAGAGGTGAGCGGACCCTATTTTTGATTTATTCTTTGACTTTATCATTCACCCAATCCAGGGTCCGGCTCCCATTGCCCCCATCATGGATATATGGAATTACATGGAAACCAAACAGCTTAAGGCTGAAACTTATAATTTTGAATACATAGAAGGAGGAAATGAGATTAGAATAGAAGAAAAATCTCTGGCGGATACCTTCAGAAATTTGGAAGATTTACTACATAAAAAACTTAGGCAGATTTGGGAAATACGCTCACTTCAGCTGTATTTAAATCACAACAAAATCCCAAAAGGCTTACAAATATTTAAGATTCCCGCCCAAGATCTAATGGGAGATGAATTTAATAAAGAATGGGATGAATTACTATACACACAATCGAGAGCCCTTATTGAACTTATTATTAAAAGGAGAACCATAATTTTGGATAAACTATCTGAAAAAATAACGAAACTAAAAACAACATTAGACAAATTCCCAAAAGATCAAATTTATGACATGTGGCAAGAGAGGATACAAAAGAGTTTAGATAAAACAGAACAAGAAATCATAACCAAAAAAACAAAAAAACATAGGAATGTAAATAGAAGAGAAGACAGAAAAGAAAAAGAAAAAGAAAAAGAAAATGGAGAAGAACAACATTCACAAATAAATGATAATTCTTGTTCTAAATATGAAGGACAAAGAGAAACAAAAAGATATAACATACCAACTCAAAATAGGTATGAGACTCTGGCCAATCACTCTTTTTTAGACCAAACTCCCCCTCACCATTCCCCACGACTGAAACAAAGACAACCACAATCACCAGAACACAGAAGGACAACACCAGATCACAGAAGGACAATAGCTTACACACAGAGAACACCATACAACCTGAGACACAGGGTACCACAAGTAGAAAGGAACCAAACGTATCCAAGATCAGATCAGGACAGATACAAAACTTGGACATCAGAAACACAGACCAACCAACACATAAAGGATTCACGGGAGATACACTACAGGGAAAATCCTCAAAAAAGAGGAAGACACGGAGATCCAAAAGAAAGAGGGGAATACAGAAAACACCACCAGTAACCACAGATAATATTATTAATTTGAGTAAAATAAAGTTAACGAATACACAGATTACACTATTGAATAAGGGTTTGAAGTTTGCACCCTCATCTTCACTGAATAAATTTGACACGTATATAGGCATTCAGAAGTTCATTCGTAAAATTTGCCTAAAAAAGTATTTTATAAAAAATCCACCGGTTATGGAACAACCGAAAACAGACGTATTCATCCACACACAATTGAAAGGAAAATCAAAAAAATTCCCTAGAGCAGAGATTGGTCCTGAAATGGCCACATTTCAAAAAAATGTGGAAACAGATCTAGAAAAATTAAGAATAAAAAAGGGGTATAGAAACAATTTATCTAATGGGGAAATAAAAGCTATAAAACAACTGCAGAAGAACCATCAAGTAGTTATCCGCCCCGCAGATAAAGGGGGGGCAATAGTGATCTGGGGAGAAGATCAGTACAATAAAGAATGCCTCAGACAACTATCTGATTTATCTACATACACCCCATTAAAAAAGGACCCTATGGAAGATTTTAAAAGTGCCCTCTCCCACTATTGTGAAAAAGGTCTCAATGCGGGAATCCTAACAAAGCAAGAATATAATTTTATTGTTAATACACCAGGTAGAAGGCATGTTTTTTATTGTTTACCTAAGGTCCACAAAAACAATGTGGATCCACCAGGCCGGCCCATTATTTCGGGCATTGGTTCATTAACAGTAAATTTGTCACAATATATTGACACACTGTTACAGCCACAAGTGAAAAAAATAAGATCATACATACGTGATACCACTGATATTGTGGGAACATTGGAGGACCTGGACGTCCAGGACCACTGGATTATGGGTACCCTGGACGTCCAGTCCCTCTATACTATTATAGATCACGATCAGGGTGTCTTGGCTTTGAAGGAACAATTAATGAAGGATATCACTTGGAATACGGACCAAATTGACTATCTATTGGAGGGAGTTACACATATCTTGCATCATAACTATTTTTCCTTTTCGGATCAATTTTATTTACAGAGAAGGGGGACCGCCATGGGTACCAGGTTCGCCCCCAGTTACGCCAACTTATTTTTGGCGCAATGGGAAAATAACACCATAGACCCGGAACTGGGGGGGAACCTGGTCCTATGGCGGCGTTACATCGATGATATAATTTTTATTTGGAATGGATCACAAGAAAATTTGGATAAATTTATCATCAAAATCAATGACAATACAAATAATTTAAAGTTTACCTCCAGCATTGGAGAGGAAAAGGTAGAATTTTTGGATATCCAAATTGTACGAAAAAACAACAAATATACTTGTAATACATTCCAAAAGCCTATGGCCAGAAATGGATACATTCCATTCTCAAGTTGCCACCTCCCACGGTGGCTGATAAATGTACCCTTCGGACAGTTCCGCAGACTGAAGCGAAACTGTACAGAAGATAACAAATTTGAGGAGGAAGCCAGTGCAATGATCAATCAGTTTAAAGAAAAAAATTATCCTGAATCGATAGTCAATGAGGCCCTAACCAAAATAAGAAATCTGGATAGGAAGGAATTCTTTGAACAGACATCAAAATCTAAACAAGGAGATGATTCAGAATTCAGGATTATTCTCCCATATAATACCCAGACAAAGCAGGTGGAGTCCATCATTAAAGCACATTGGCATCACCTACACAGTGATAAAGTAATAGGGATACTTTTACCTTCAACCCCCAGAATTATTTATTCGAGGGCCCCAAATTTGGGGATCCAAATAGCCCCATCAATAAAAAAACAAAATAAGGGAGGCCAGACACAAAATTGGCTTCAATTAAAAGGCTTTTATAGATGTGGCAAATGTCTGGGCTGTAGAAAAACCAAATTCCCTAGGAAATCCACAACGGCCACATCAACGCAAAACTCTCACTCTATGACCATCAAAAATTTTCTCACCTGTGATTCGACCAATGTTATCTACCTAATCCAGTGTCCATGTTCGAAGCAGTATATAGGAAGAACAAAACGTGCCCTGAAAGTCAGGATAGCAGAACATCTGAATAACATAGCCAAGGGCTATGATAAACATTCGCTATCCAGACATTTCAAGGAGGTACACAATCAAGACCCTAAGGGTCTTTCTTTCATGGCACTGGAGAGGGTAGAGAAACATTGGCGAGGAGGGAACCAAATTGAGAGACTATCACGAGCCGAATCTAGGAAAATATATGAATTTGGAAGCCTCCTACCAAGAGGCCTAAATGCCGAGTTAGAAATATTCGGGTTTATATAGGGTGGCACGTTTGGATGTAGACACAGAGTTGCATGTCAGGCTGTTTGTCAGCACTGCAACCCTGCCTCTACCCCACACGTGCCCCCCCCCCCTTTCTACATTTTCTACATCCAGCTGCAAAAAAGACTGTTAAAACTAATAAGAAAATTAGATCCCCATTAAAGTTTATTCTGCTGGCTGGAATTGAAGTGACAAAATTGCAGCCATATTAACATGAGGGATCCGTGGAAATTTATGACCTGCACAATATTTATATTTTTAGCGTTTGAAACAACATATATGTTGGATTCACATGGTTAATATTCCTACCCATGTGAAGAACATAGATTGTATGAATTACAAATTTTAGAAATTTTAGGAATTTAGTGGTATGAAAACATAATAGTAAGAAAATGTAGGAATATATTGTATTTTCCGCTATATAGACACAGAGGAAATTTGAGGCAATAAATTTGTACCATCTAATGTAAAAAATTACGCATAAAAAAATGCGCATCACAAAAAATGCGCATCACAACTTATCTCAATAGATGCGATTATCATGCAACCTCGGAGATCCAGACCGGATTTTGGCTGAAAATGGGATCCAGGACGGACTTTCAATAATACCAATAGCAACTATAAAATACAGGGATAATAGAATCGGGGCGATACCACTGAGGAAGGGGACAGCGTCTCCCCGAAACGCGTTTGGTGAGCATCTGGGGAACATCCCAGACTAAAAGACCCCGCATCCTAGCTTGGAAAATAAGTGCACTTATACAAAGAGAAAGATTTCCTGGACACGCACCGGAAAAAGGTTGATTACGTCATCCCGCCAGCGCTCAGAATCAAGCGACTGCATACCTCACGCAAGTACACCACGTGAGAAGCAGCAGTGAAGAGCCACGAGGGACGCGAATACCGCAGCCGGGACGCCGGCATATTGAGCGGCCGAAAAAGATCATCTACTAGTCCCACTGAGCAGAGCGCAGGCGGAGGTAAGCCCACACCTGTGGGAAAACTTACAACTCTTTCATTGAATTGAGACTTATTACAACGGTCATTGCCGCTATCATATAAGAAAATAATAGGACCGCATTATATGGTGGATCAAATAACAGCTTCCAACCCAAAGAAAACATCTCTGCGGGTAACTATAAACAGCGGACAATTTGTTTGAACAGTGTCAGCTGTGGAAATTGCTACACTGTCTTCCTGAAAATTTGCTGTGCAGGAATTATCATCTCAAACACTGACTATCAAACGTTGTCTTGCAACATTGAGGATAAAGACACATTACTATTATATTGAAAAGTTGCCATACTTTTGCAAATACTAGTACCAACTTATTGAAAGCTGTGAACCTTGCGCTTCTGAGATCTCCTAACTTGTGGAAGTGTTTAGGTGGAATAATACATAGAAACTGTAACTCTTGTTTTAAATACCATATGGGTTTGCAGTAACCGGTGGCATCATCGATCACTGGACATACTAATCAGAACCAGTGAATTCTTGAACGGTTGGCGCCTGCGGTTCCTGCAAATGTTTTATAATTTTATTTTATTTTCTTGTGATTGAATAAGATTTTAGGTTGAATAGTGCATTCATTGTATTTTATTTGTATTTTATTTGTGACAGGTGGAGAAAACTACATTTCACATTGTATTCATATGTAATAAACCGTGTTATTCCATATATGAGTGCCAGTCCAACCCATTTTTTTTTAATACATTTTTTTTTAGTGTAAGGGTTACGTCCGCTTCACAGTGACAGACCAAACTCTGACAGACCTAACTCCCCGTTTAAAGCACCGCAAACAACCGCAAACAGTCCATTTGCACAACTGCAAACTCCCCATTTGCACAAGGTTGGATACCAAGCTAGCCATGTCCCGTTCCTTGTCCTCACTGATGTCATTAAAGGTCTCTTCCTCCACCCAGCCACGTACAACACCAAGGGTCCCCGAAAGGTGACAACAAGCCCCCTGGGACGCCTGCTGTGTTTGGTCTTCCACCTCCTCAAAGCCATCTTCCTCCTCTGACTCCTCTTCTTCAGACTCCTCTCTCTGCGTTGCCGCAGGTTCAGCAATCGACGACGACAAGGCTGCTTCTGGTGGTGATGGTGACCACAACTCTTCCTCTTCATGCTCATCTACGGCCTGATCCAGCACTCTTCGCAGGGCACGCTCCTGAAAAAAACGCATATGGGATGAAGTCGATGATATTGCCTTGGGTTTGACTGACCAGGTTTGTCACCTCCGCAAAAGGACGCATGAGCCTACAGCCATGGTGCATGAGCGTTCAGTAACGTGGCCAAAAAATATCCAGCTCCGCAGAGGCTGTCCTCTTTTTTTTTTTTTTTATTTAATAAAATCTGTTCTTACCAGTTTAATCTCTGTTTTGTCCCCTATCCAGGGGCCGGTGTATGGAATAGATTTTAGGAACTGGGAGATGGAAAAAGATGCTTGGTCGGTCCTCTTACTTCCAATTTGGGGCACTGCGCGTACGGCTTGCAATGTACTGTGCCACCAGATATGAGTGGTGTGTTTAAGTAGTACTATTCCTATCAGTTTAATCCCTGTTACGTCCCCTATTAGGGGACGTGTATGGAATAGATTTTAGGAACCGGGAGATGGAAAAAGATGCTTGGTCGGTCCTCTTAATTCCAATTTGGGGCACTGCGCGTGCACCGTGTAATGTACTGTGCAATCCTAATATGAGTGGTGTATTAAGTAGTACTATTCCTGTTAGTTTAATCCCTGTTACGTCCCCTGATATGGAATAGATTTTAGGAATCGGGAGATGGAAAAAGATGCTTGGTTGGTCCTTCTACTTCCAATTTGGGGCACTGCGCGTGCAATATACTGTGCCACCAGATAGGAGTGGTGTGTTAACTAGTACTATTCCTATCAGTTTAATCCCTGTTACGTCCCCTATCAGGGGCCGGTCTATGGAATAGATTTTAGGAACCGGGAGATGGAAAAAGATGCTTGTTCAGTCCTCCTACTCCCAATTTGGGGTACTGCGCGTGGGCTGTGCAATGCACTGTGCCACCAGATATGAGTGGTGTGTTAAGTAGTACTATTCCTATTAGTTTAATCTCTGTTACGTTCACTAGTATTATTATTATTATAAGGTGTGTTAAGTAGTACTATTCCTATCAGTTTAATCCCTGTTACGTCCCCTATCAGGGGACCTGTATGGAATAGATTTTAGGAATCGGGAGATGGAAAAAGATGCTTGGTTGGTCCTTCTACTTCCAATTTGGGGCACTGCGCGTGCAATATACTGTGCCACCAGATAGAAGTGGTGTGTTAAGTAGTACTATTCCTATCAGTTTAATCCCTGTTACGTCCCATATCATGGGATGTGTATGGAATAGATTTTAGGAACCGGGAGATGGAAAAAGATGCTTGGTTGGTCCTGTTATTTCTAATTTGGGACACTGCGCGTGCGCCGTGCAATGTACTGTGCCACCAGACATGAGTGGTATGTTAAGTAGTACTTTTCCTATCAGGGGACGTGTATGGAATAGATTTCAGACAACCGCAAAGAGTTGTCAATAGTTGACACACTCATGACATAAATTTTATTCCTCTATGCGTCAATCTTGGTATAGTGATGACTGTGCTCGTGCGCATGTTTGGGTGATTGCAGGCGATGGGTTTTTTTCAAAGCCTATGGTCGTGCTGAGGTAGTTCAGTGATAGTTAAATGACCCAGAAAACAATGATTCTGCAGTGTGGGGCCATTGTTGGCCTAGTAGGCTTTAATGATCACCTTAGATGATCACTGTGGCGAAACCAACCTCGCCACTGGGTTTTGGAGGGGGCTGTTTAAAAGCCTCTTGCCTCAGGATTATGGCCCATAGTAACTTTTAAACCCCTGAACCTATTCCAGGGAATTTTGGATAGGTTTGTCCCCCAAGTTATACTGTTTAAATTGATGTAAGTTATATGTATGGACAATGTAACCTCACAAAGTTATAACAACTTATAATAAGTGTAACTTGTCAGCTTGGGAGGAATATGCTGGGTGTGGTTCTATTGTCCCATTGTGTGTTTAAATGGTGATGTCTGTCCTGTTGTCTCCACATGTGTATTGGTGATCTCCCCTTTGTCCTGAGAGATAATTGGATTGTCTTCGGTCGTCTCCCAGGCAGAGAGGAGGAAACCATGATGCATTGTGGGGATATGTTGTATCTGTTCTGTGTCGCAGTCTCCCTTCTGGTCCTCTAGGGGGCGGGAACGATTGGTGCTGTATTTACATTGTGTGTGTTGTGAATTACTGATTGGTTGGATTTCAAAACCCTGTGGGCAGTACTATGTTTGGTTTTTATCAATAAAAGAGGCTGTACTTGAAGTACAGTCAGACCACTGTTTGACCCTGATCACGGAGCCTTGTCTCGTTATTGGGGGGATTCCATGTATGCTGTTGGAGACTGATTGCCAGGAGTGTAAGCTGACTGATACGCTTTTCCTGTTCGTCTTTCGGCAGCTATTTGCGAGGTTCCAGTTTGGAGTGCTATTTTGTATCCAGTTCGGGAGGTTGGTGTTCTGCGGTAGCTGTGCCTGTCTCTCGGAAAGGGGCATATCGTCTAAACGGATTTTAACCCTTTGTCTGCTGAAACGGGCCGTTACATTGGTGGCAAGCAGCGGGATCGTTCCTACAGCCAGAAGGACAGCTACAGGAGACACCATTTCTGTGGATTCTACAATTTAAGGGCAACGCATGTCTCAGTACAGTGACCCTAAAATCACCAGGATGGAACCAGCAGTGGAGTACAGATACTCTGTGGAGGAATTTGACCGTATGATGTGGTTGCGGCTGAACTTCTTCGAACCCAATCCAGCTGAGAAATACGTGAAGTTCGTGAGGAGTCTAGTGTCTAAGACCCTACTATACCGGGCAGAAGGTGACGGTCAGCTGCCACGTTGGGTGGACCTCCATCGGAAGTTACGGTTGCGGGACAGTGGGAGCCCAGTCTCCATTCCCCAGCGGCAGTGTGAAGTGCAGGGAGGGGAGAGCAGCGGCCTCCCTCCCCAGCGGCAGGCTGAGTTACAGGGGGCAGAGGTAGTTGTTCCTGCCCCCAGCAGCAGCATGATTTTTTGGGAATTGGGAGCCTAGTCTCCATTCCCCAGCGGCAGGCGGAGTTACAGGGGGCAGAGACAGTCGGTCCTGTCCCCCAGCGGCAGAGTGTCCTACAGGGAATAGAGAGCCCAGTCTCCTTTTCCCAGCAGCAGGACACTGTATTGGGAGCAGAGGCGGTCGGTCGCCCTCCCCAGCGGCTGGAAGTATGTATGGGAGAGGAGCACGTTACCCCCTCTTCCCAGCGGCAGCTTAACGCACCAGGGGGAGACAGTAAGCCCCACAACTGTGCAGATGGGACCGTGGTCTCTGCACTTACAGCACAGGGGGTAGGGACAGTCGGTCCTGTCCCCCAGCAACAGGGCTGTTTAGCCAAAGGGGAGACAGTCAGTTTCCCCCTCCAACAACCAGACTCCAACCAGGCTTCTTCCGTGGTAACGCTGGCACCAGGGCAGAGTACCGCTGATCCCTGCCCACAAAGCAACCTCCACTCCAAGCCAGGGAGCAACTCAGAGACCGGGAGTACCAGCTACAAATATAATCTTGGTGGATTCACTGGACAGAGACAGGCTACGAAATTCAGCAGGTCCAGTATTTTGTTGTGGGTGGCCTGCCAGACTAACTCAGGTACCGACCGGCGTGAGGTCAGGTATCTGGTTAGTCTTCCCTGGGGGGGGGGGGGGGGGAGATGTGTGGCGAAACCAACCTCGCCACTGGGTTTTGGAGGGGGCTGTTTAAAAGCCTCTTGCCTCAGGATTATGGCCCATAGTAACTTTTAAACCCCTGAACCTATTCCAGGGAATTTTGGATAGGTTTGTCCCCCAAGTTATACTGTTTAAATTGATGTAAGTTATATGTATGGACAATGTAACCTCACAAAGTTATAACAACTTATAATAAGTGTAACTTGTCAGCTTGGGAGGAATATGCTGGGTGTGGTTCTATTGTCCCATTGTGTGTTTAAATGGTGATGTCTGTCCTGTTGTCTCCACATGTGTATTGGTGATCTCCCCTTTGTCCTGAGAGATAATTGGATTGTCTTCGGTCGTCTCCCAGGCAGAGAGGAGGAAACCATGATGCATTGTGGGGATATGTTGTATCTGTTCTGTGTCGCAGTCTCCCTTCTGGTCCTCTAGGGGGCGGGAACGATTGGTTGCTGTATTTACATTGTGTGTGTTGTGAATTACTGATTGGTTGGATTTCAAAACCCTGTGGGCAGTACTATGTTTGGTTTTTATCAATAAAAGAGGCTGTACTTGAAGTACAGTCAGACCACTGTTTGACCCTGATCACGGAGCCTTGTCTCGTTATTGGGGGGATTCCATGTATGCTGTTGGAGACTGATTGCCAGGAGTGTAAGCTGACTGATACGCTTTTCCTGTTCGTCTTTCGGCAGCTATTTGCGAGGTTCCAGTTTGGAGTGCTATTTGTATCCAGTTCGGGAGGTTGGTGTTCTGCAGTAGCTGTGCCTGTCTCTCGGAAAGGGGCATATCGTCTAAACGGATTTTAACCCCTTGTCTGCTGGTCCGTTACAATCACAAAGAAAATTAATGTTTTTTCTATGCAAAATTATCCTGCCGATCGCTTTTGGTCTGTTCACAATGAAGCAACGACCTTATCATCTGGGGTGTGCCAACATTGCCATTGCCAACACACTCATAGAGGTGGTTGCTTCATTGTGATACGCAAGCCCCTTCACCACAACAAGGTAACGATCACGAAGGGGAATTGACACATGTATGTGCCTTTTTTTGTTTGGTTTTTGAAGCCACAGTGCAGCACCAGAGGCCAGAAAAATTAGGCATGTACACATGCCTGAAAGGTTAGGTATTGTTGCAGCCGCTGTTTTCCAGGCAGAAAGTGCCCTAAAACATTGTGGCTTGAACCCTAGCTGGTGGCGGATAAGTCACGCAAGTCATCCGGCATTCAGAGATAAAATACAGCAGCGTGTGGACCATTTTTAGCCCAAGGCAGCTGATCTCATCAGGCCTTTTTAGTCGAATGTATCGCCCACTGTCAGTCCCTTCGGAATCCATCCCTCATTTATCTTAATGAAGGTGAGGTAATCTAGACTTTTTTGACCTAGGCTACTTCTCTTCTCAGTGACAATACCTCCTGCCGCACTGAAGGTCCTTTCTGACAGGACACTTGAAGCCATAAGTGCTATCGCTAATTGGGATAGCTCAGGCCACAGGTCAAGCCTGCACACCCAGCAGTCAAGGGGTTCATCGCTCCTCATAGTGTCGATATCTGTAGTTAAGGCGAGGTAGTCTGCTACCTGTCGGTCGAGTCGTTCTCTGAGGGTGAACCCCGAAGGGCTGTGGCGATGCGTAGGACTTAAAAAGCTCTGCATGTCCTCCACCAACAACACGTCTGTAAAGCGTCCTGTCCTTGCCGGCGTGGTCGTGGTAGGAGGAGGACTACTTTCACCTCTTCCCTTGTTAGATTCCCGTTGTGCTGTGACATTACCCTTATACGCTGTGTAAAGCATACTTTTTAATTTATTTTGGAACTGCTGCATCCTTTCCAGCTTCCAGTAATTCGGTAACATTTTAGGCACTTTCTGCTTATACCGGGGGTCTAGTAGCGTGGCCACCCAGTACAGGTCGTTCTCCTTCAGCCTTTTTATACGAGGGTCCCTCAACAGGCACAACAGCATGAAAGACCCCATTTGCACAAGGTTGGATGCCGAGCTCCTCATGTCCAGTTCTTCGTCCTCACTGATCTCACTGAAGGTCTGTTCTACCCCCCAGCCACGTACAACACCATGGGTACCAAATAGGTGACAACGAGCACCCTGGGATGCCTGCTGTGGTTGGTCTTCCTCCTCCTCAAAGCCACATTCCTCCTTTGACTCCTCTTCCTTAGACTCCTCTTCCAGCGTTGCTGCAGGTCCAGCAAGCGATGCTGAAAAGGCTGTTTCTGGTGGTGATGATGGTGACCACATCTCTTTCTCTTCCTCTTCACGCTCATCTACGGCCTGATCCAGCACTCTTCGCAGGGCACGCTCCAGGAAGAAAACAAATGGGATGATGTCGCTGATGGTGCCTTCGGTGCGACTGACTAGGTTTGTCACCTCCTCAAAAGGACGCATGAGCCTACAGGCATTGCACATGAGCGTCCAGTAACGTGGCCAAAAAATTCCCAGCTCCGCAGAGGCTGTCCTAGCACCCCGGTCATACAGATGCTCGTTGACGGCTTTTTCTTGTTGGAGCAGGCGGTCGAACATTAGGAGTGTTGAATTCCAATGTGTCGGGCTGTCGCAAATCAAGTGCCTCACTGGCATGATGTTTCGCCGCTGAATGTTTGAAAAGTGCGCCATGGCCGTGTAGGAACGCCTGAAATGGCCACACACCTTCTTGACCTGCTTGAGGACGTCCTGTAAGCCTTGTATGATCAGAAGCGTTGTATGATCAGATTACACACATGTGTCAACTTGCCCAAACTCAATGCCGCTAACAATTTGCTTCCGTTGTCACACACCACTTTGCCGATCTCCAGTTGGTGCGGCGTCAGCCACTGATCCACCTGTGCGTTCAGGGCGGACAGGAGTGCTGGTCCGGTGTGACTCTCTGCTTTCAGGCAAGTCAACCCCAAGGCGGCGTGACACTGTCGTATCCGGGATGTGGAATAGCCCCTGGGGAGCTGGGGGGGTGCAGTTGATGTGGAGCAAGACGTAGCAGCAGAAAAGGACTCAGCCGAGTAGATTATGGAAGAGGATGGAGTAGGAGGAGTAGAGGAGGTGGCAGCAGGCCTGCCTGCAAGTCGTGGCGGTGTCACCAACTCCTCTGTAGAGCAACGCATTCCATGCTTGGCAGCCGTGAGCAGGTTTACCCAATGCGCAGTGTAGGTGATATTCCTGCCCTGACCGTGCTTTGCAGACCAGGTATCAGTGGTCAGATGGACCCTTGCCCTAACACTGTGTGCCAGACATGCCATGACTTCCTTTTGCACAATAGAGTACAGAAAATGCCAGACCGCTAATACTAATTAATTCTTTATTACAAAAAATCACAATTAGATAAATCACTATTAATTACATGCATGGTTAAAAGAATTGGTACAAAATATAAAAAACGGCATCACTGGAGGAAACATACAGGGGACGTTGGGGTTGGCGCCATCCTGGAGGAGACACAGTATAGGTAATTGTCCTATGTCCTGTTTCAATTGAATTCTATATATGCACTTTAGTAACAATCATGACAGATTAATTAGGACCTGTGTCCACTGTCCTGCTTTTCATTGAATTCTATATATGCACTTTAGTAACAATCATGACGGATTAATTAGGACTTACGTCCCCTGTATGTTTCCTCCAGTGATGCCGTTTTTTATCTTTTGTACCAATTCTTTTAACCATGCATGTAATTAATTGTGATTTATCAAATTGTGATTTTTTGTAATAAAGAATTAATCAGTATTAGCGGTCTGGCATTTTCTATGTAGGTTACGTATTAGTAATAGTACTGCCAAAGGATTTTTTGTTTGAAGAAGTAATCATCCCATGGTTGGGGTATTTATTGGATGTTACAATAGAGTACAGGTTGGGGATTGCCTTTTGTGAAAATGAATTTCGGCCAGGTACCTCCCACTGCGGTGTCCCAATAGCTACAAATTTTTTGAAGGCCTCATACTCCACCAGCTTGTATGGTAAAAGCTGGCGGGCAAAGCATTCCGACAAACCAGCTGTCAGACGCCGGGCAAGGGGGTGACTCTGTGACATTGGCTTCTTACGCTCAAACATGTCCTTGACAGACACCTGACTGTGGGCAGATCAGTAGGAACTGAACAAAGCGAGAGGCGGAGTGGCGGGTGGTTGAGAGGGGGCAAGGAGGACAGCAGTGGTTGACGTGGCTGAAGATGCTGAATCAGGAGGAGGATGGTGGGTTTGAGTTTGTGTGCTGCTTGTACTCATGTGTTGATCCCATAGGCGTTTGTGATGTGCGATCATGTGCCTTCGCAAAGCAGTTGTACCTAGGTGGGTGTTGGACTTCCCACGAGTTTCTTTTGGCACAGGTTGCAAATGGCATCGCTGTTGTCAGAGGCAGACACATAGAAAAAATGCCACACTGCTGAGCTCTGCAATGACGGCCTTCTGGTGGTGGCAACAGCATGCGTTGATTGGCGTGCTGTCTGGCTGACCCCGGGTGCCGATGCATGCTGTCTGTCTGTGCCACTAGCTCCTTGCTACGACCTCCCCCTGCTTCCAACTCATCTCCTCCTCCTCTGTGTCTCCCCATCTGAACTTTACCCCTGTTCTTTTTCTCTTCTAGCGGGCACCCACATGACATCCACGGACACATCGTCATCATCAACCGCTTCACTTGTATCTGACAACTCAGCAAAGGAAGCAGCAGCGGGTACATTATCATCATCACACCGTACGTCCATGTGTGTAATGCTGCCTGACTGAGACATATCCCTGTTATCTACATCCTCTGGCAATAATGGTTGCGCATCACTCATTTCTTCGAACTGATGTGTAAATAACTCCTCTGACAGATCAAGTAAAGCGGCTGTGGTGCTAGTGTTGGTGGTGGCGGCAGGCGGGCGAGTGGTAACTTGAGAGTTGCCCGAAGCTAAGCTGGAGGAGGATGGTGCGTCAAGGTTCCGAGCGGAAGCTGTAGAAGATTGGGTGTCCTGTGTTAGCCAGTCAACTATGTCCTCAAAACTTTTCGAGTTCAGGGTACGTGGCCTCTGAACACTGGGCATTATTCTAGGGCCAAAGGGAATCACAGCACCACGACGGCCCCTAAGGGGTGGCCTGCCTCTGCCCTGTCATTTTTTTTTCCAATTAGTGGTACTATGCGTGCAAGCTACTGTGACACCAGATATGAGTAGCACTGTGCACTGGCAGAAGTTGGCAGAGTAGATGCTGTAGGCCTGACACACACGCTTGCAGACAACTAACTGCTATTCAATCTATTACAGTCAAAATTGTAGTTTGGGCCTGAAACACACACGAGTGAAGGCAACTGACTGCTATTATTTCACAGTCAAATTTGTATTTTTTTTTAAATGTACACTACTGTTACACCAGATATGAGTTGCACTGGTGTGACACTGTGCCCTGGCAGGGCCTGCAACACACACGTGAGAAGGCAACTGACTGCTATTATTTCACAGTCAAATTTGTATAATTTTTTTTCTTTATGTACACTACTGTGTAAGGGATCGCCTCTTATTTGGGGGTCATTCTCACAGATACGACTTTAGGACACCAGGTTTCAGGTCCAAACCGTGCATTTATTGTGCAAACTCCAACCAATACAGGTTATCATGAAGTCGCAGCTTCACCTAACACATGTGACATCCACATAAAATAATAAACACTTGCCCAGCTAGGCTATAACTAACACAGAGTTTCCTGACTCACCTAAGTCCTTGTTCACACCCTGTGAACACGAGCGGCTTTCTCAGCCAATGTCCCACAGCCTCCTGGCTTTACAGAGCACAGTACGCCCACTGCCTCCAGTCCAGTGTCTCAGCACACATGGGGAATAGTGGTCTCTCAGCCCTCCTGGCTTGGACCACACAGAGCCTCCAGGCCTCTGTCCACAGGCAACACACTCCCCCCTTGCTTGACACCCTGTGAGGTGCTTTGTGCCAGCCTGATTACTTCCAGCTGGTCTAACCTGTGGTGAAATAGGGGTGTGGACCGAACTATCCACCCCTTCCTTGCCTCTAACCTGCATGAGACCTGTCACTGTCTCACAACTGTTACACCAGATATAAGTTGCACTGGTGTGACAGTGTGCCCTGGCAGGGCCTGAAACACACACGTGTGAAGGCAACTGACTGCTATTATTTCACTGTCAAATTTGTATTTTATTTTATTATGTACAGTCGTGGCCAAAAGTTTTGAGAATGACACAAATATTCGTTTTCACAAAGTTTGCTGCTAAACTGATTTTAGATCTTTGTTTCAGTTGTTTCTATGATGTAGTGAAATATAATTACACGCACTTCATACGTTTCAAAGGCTTTTATCGACAATTACATGACATTTATGCAAAGAGTCAGTATTTGCAGTGTTGGCCCTTCTTTTTTAGGACCTCTGCAATTCGACTGGGCATGCTCTCAATCAACTTCTGGGCCAATTCCTGACTGATAGCAACCCATTCTTTCATAATCACTTCTTGGAGTTTGTCTGAATTAGTGGGTTTTTGTTTGTCCACCCGCCTCTTGAGGATTGACCACAAGTTCTCAATGGGATTAAGATCTGGGGAGTTTCCAGGCCATGGACCCAAAATGGCAATGTTTTGGTCCCCGAGCCACTTAGTTATCACTTTTGCCTTATGGCACGGTGCTCCATCGTGCTGGAAAATGCATTGTTCTTCACCAAACTGTTGTTGGATTGTTGAAGAACTTGCTGTCGGAGGGTGTTTTGGTACCATTCTTTATTCACAGCTGTGTTTTTGGGCAAAATTGTGAGTGAGCCCACTCCCTTGGATGAGAAGCAACCCCACACATGAATGGTCTCAGGATGCTTTACTGTTGGCATGACACAGGACTGATGGTAGCGCTCACCTTTTCTTCTCCGGACAAGCCTTTTTCCTGATGCCCCAAACAATCGGAAAGAGGCTTCATCAGAGAATATGACTTTGCCACAGTACTCAGCAGTCCATTCACCATATTTTCTGCAGAAGATCAATCTGACCCTGATGTTTTTTTTTGGAGAGAAGTGGCTTCTTTGCTGCCCTTCTTGACACCAGGCCATCTTCCAAAAGTCTTCGTCTCACTGTGCGTGCAGATGCGCTCACACCTGCCTGCTGCCATTCCTGAGCAAGCTCAGCACTGGTGGCACTCCGATCCCGCAGCTAAATCCTCTTTAGGTGACCATCCTGGCGCTTGCTGGACTTTCTTGGATGCCCTGAAGCCTTCTTAACAAGAATTGAACCTCTTTCCTTGAAGTTCTTGATGATCCTATAAATTGTTGATTGAGGTGCAATCTTAGTAGCCACAATATCCTTGCCTGTGAAGCCATTTTTATGCAACGCAATGATGGCTGCACGCGTTTCTTTGCAGGTCACCATGATTAACAATGGAAGTACAATGATTTCAAGCATCACTATCCTTTTAACAGGTTAAGTCTGCCATTTTAACCCAATCAGCCTGACATAATGATCTCCAGCCTTGTGCTCGTCAACAATCTCACCTGAGTTAACAAGACGATTACTGAAATGATCTCAGCAGGTCCTTTAATGACATCAATGAAATGCAGTGGAAAGGTTATTTGGGGATTAAGTTAATTTTCATGGCAAAGAAGGACTATGCAATTCATCTGATCACTCTTCATAACATTTTGGAGTATATGCAAATTGCTATTATGAAAACTTAAGCAGCAACTTTTCCAATTTCCCTTATTTATGTAATTCTCAAACTTTTGGCCACGACTGTACACTACTGTTACACCAGATATGAGTTGCACTGGTGTGACACTGTGCCCTGGCAGGGCCTGAAACACACACGCGTGCAGGCAACTGACTGCTATTATATTACAGTCAAAAAAAGTTTTGTTTTTTTTAAATGCAAGCTATTATGACACCAGATATGAGTGGTGGCACTGAGCAAGTGGGCACAGTATACGCTGTGAGCCTGACACACACGCTGGCAGGCAACTGCAATTAGATTGCACAGAAAAAAAATTAAAACTAAACAGACTGATGTTCTAGCCCTATAAAGGGCTTTTTGGGGTGCTGTCCTTATAGCAGAGATCAGATGAGTCTTTCAGGACTGTAGTGGACACGTAATACACTAGCCTAGCTATTGCATTCCCTATTAAATCAGCAGCAGCAGTACTGTCCCTCCTGTCACTAAAAATGCAGCTTTCGAATGAATCTAAAATGGATGCTGTCCAGGAGGTAGGAGGTGGGAGGGTCTGGGAGGGAGGGTCTGCTGCTGATTGGCTGGAATGTGTCTGCTAACTGTGAGGTACAGGGTCAAAGTTTACTCAATGATGACGAATAGGGGGCGGACCGAACATCGCATATGTTCGCCTGCCGCGGTGAACGCGAACAAGCTATGTTCGCCGGGAACTATTCGCCGGCGAATAGTTCGGGACTTCTCTAGTCCTCTCCCTGCAACAGAAGCTCCACCAACACCAGCAGCATCACGACCAGGGCCAAGTCCCTTACTTGATGCTCTCCTCATTCTTTGAGGTCACCCTCCAAACTAAGAGACAAATTAACTATATTAATTTCCCTGTCACGTCTGCAGTGCAGGGGTACCTCACACCAAAGATTGGTATGTCACCCACCGAACTCACAGACAGATTAACTATTCAATTTTTGTGTCAGGGGAACAAAGATGGTGCATTGCACCCACAAAAAAATCATTATAGGTCACCCACAGAATAAATAGCTAGATTACATTCCTAACACTCTTCCTCACTTCAGCTGTCTGCCTCCTGTCCCTGCACTACTCAATGCTGATGCAGCTTATATAGAGGCTGGGTCACATGATGTACCGGCAAATCACAGCCATTCCATTACTAGGCATGGCTGTGATGGCTTCTAAGGCTGGGTTCACACCTGAGCATTTTACAGCACGTTCCTACGTGCTGTAAAACGCTCAACAGGCAGGAACCAATGATTCCCTATGGGCATGGTTCTCACCTGAGCGTTTTACAGCGCGTACGAACGTGCTGTAAAACGCCCTACGCCCCAAGAAGTACAGGAGCTTCTTTGGGGCGTAATGTCGCGGGTTCCCGCGCATAGACTTCTGGGAACACGCGACAATGGGCGTTTGCTTGTTTCCAGAGCCGCGTATGTAAACGCCCGATAAAATCGCGCATACAGAGCGCATACAGAGTACGCTCAGGTGTGAACCCAGCGTTAGTGCCCACAGCTTAAAAGCATGTTTATTAGGTGCTTTACAGCCTTTCAACAAGCTTTATTAAATGCCCAAACACCAAACTTGAACCCAAACTTTTGTGGCAACCTTCGGGTTCGGATCCAGATACCCGAACTCGTAAAGTTCGGTACGGACCTGAACTTTACAATTTGGGTTCGCTCAACACTACCCATGACATTCCATCAGCGGCCATCTTATGGACAGGTCTTCTGTGTGGACCACATAGAAGATTTGCCCAACAAGTGAACATGACTTATGAACGGTACAGAAAATGAACAAAGGCTATATTAGTAAGCGTCATATATTCGTCTTAGGCTACGTTCACACTAGCGTTTTGACTTTCCGTTTGTGAGATCTGTTCAGGGCTCTCAAAAGCGGTCCAAAATGTATCAGATTTGCCCTAATGCATTCTGAATGGAAAATGATCTGCTCAGAATGCATCAGTTTGCCTCCGTTCAGTCACCATTCCGCTCTGGAGGTGGACACCAAAATGTTGCCTGCAGCGTTTTGCTGTCCGCCTGATGAAGCGGAGCCAAACGGATCTGTCCTGGCACACAATGCAAGTCAATGGGGATGGATCTGTTTTCTCTGACACAATAGAAAATGGATCCGTACCCCATTGACTTTCAATGGTGTTCAAGACGGATCCGTCATGGCTATAGAAGACAAAATATAACTGGATCCGTTCATGACGGATGCATGCGGTTGTATTATTGTAACAGAAGTGCTTTTGCGGATCCATGACGGATCCTCAAAAACCGCTAGTGTGAAAGTAGCCTTACCTACGCATTAGTCAAAAGTAGACAGAAAGTTGCTAGCCCCTTTAAGGGCTTAAAGGGACACTGACAGGCCGTTAGAGCATATAAAGTGGCATATATTGTTCTATTGGTCTTAATATGCTTAATTAAACTATACTATTATCACCCCTTGCTGCCTTTCCGTTACTTATAAAAAGTGTTTTTATCAATATGCAAATTACCTTACTTTGTGCCCAAGGGGCTGTCCCTCATTCAGTTCTGTGCCCAGCCACGTCCCAACTGCTCCTAGTGCCGCCCAGCTCATTAGTATTCACTGCAGCTTTTTTTTCTCCCAACGCAGCGAAATCCCGCACATGCCCAATACTATCTTCTACTGGAGCTGGAGTGTGTCGGGGACCTTATCCAGCACATGCACGGAGAGACAAGATGAAACTGATGCCAGGAAGATAGTACTGGGCATGCGCGGGATTTCACCGCATCAGGAGAAAAAAAAGCTGCCCAGTGCAGTGAATACTAATGAGCTGGACGGCACTAGGAGACGGCAGTTGGGGCGCGGCTGGGCACAGAACTGAATGAGGGACAGCCCCTTGGGCACAAAGTAATGTAATTTGCATATTGATAAAAACACTTTTTATAAGTAACGGAAAGGCAGCGAGGGGTGATAATGGTATAGTTTAATTAAGCATATTAAGACCAATAGAAGGAATATATGTCACTTTATATGCTCTAACGGCCTGTCAGTGTCCCTTTAAACTATTGCACCCTGAATCTATGACTAGCAGGAGCTTTTTACAAGTGGATTTGTACAGTTACCATTGCACTTAAAGGTAGTTGTATAAATCATTAGGCAGTGAGTTCCCACCGGTGGCCAGAATTTTTCAATAGGCTCAACATAACTGTATGTAAGCAGGTGGGACATCAGTATCCCCTGCCTTTATGTTGGCCTTGGACTTACATATATTTTTAGCCCACCACTAGACATTCCCTTTAAGAACTATTAATACATAATTGTGTTGTTTGCTGCTACATGTTCTTCTAAATGATTCAAAGTAAAGGCAAAATCTTTACAAATTCTCACTATTTTTGCATACAAAACCACAGCTTGTCCCTTTGTGACTTCTATGAAACTAGATTATTTTAATTCAGAAACATAAACTGTTGTCTTTCACTGTGTTTTATACAACTCTCTGTATTTCTACTTATGACCTGTTATAGAGGAGATAAGACAGATAACAGATAATGAACTGAGTGAACTCAGTTCAAGGAGTCCCCAGCACAGGAAGATCTAGGAAAGAGCTGCATACTTCATAAATACAACGCCTGAATAAAGATATTAACTTGCAAAAAGAACAAAAAGCTATGATTTATATCTTTCATCATTTCTTCATTATGCTGACAGCTCGAATGGAACAAAGCATGATTTATTTATTGCTGGATTGCAGATCCTTTGAGTGTAAGAAAAACATGATGAAATTGAAAGTTTTATAAATTACAGAGTCACGCTGACATTGGTTTGCAGTTTGCAAAACATCGAGTTTTAAGTCTTAAATTGGACACTGATGACAATTAAAATATTATAAAATTAAATAAACAGTAGGTCTTTCCTGTCTATTACAACAATTTTTAACTGTGGTCAAGTTTTATCTAATGTATTTAACTTCTTGGGCTTTTAAAACCAGCTAAAGCTAGTTTTCATGGTCACACTTAAGAAACCAATTCACAGATTCATGCTGACCAACAATGCACAGAGGAAAATAAACACTCACAATTCCTGATAATAAAAAAAAAAAAATTGTGCTCTTGACTAGTCATGGACAAATATCGGCCGGGACGATTCCTGAACGCGATCAAATGTTCGCGAACCGCAAGTTCGCAGCAGGCCCCATTCACTTTAATGGCAGGCGAACCTGAAAAACCTTCAGTTCATTATTACAGCCACCAAATACTTACAAGAAGTGCACAAATCGTCCCACAACATGGACAGTGACATACCAGAGGGGGATCAATGGCAAAAATTCCCACAAAAAATATGTATTTTAATCAGTAGCCATTTTTATGCGTCTTAAAGGGAAACTGTAAAAAATGTGGCCTGCTGGAGCCTGGAAAAATATTATTTTAGGCCATGGGAGTACAGGACCCAAACATTAGGCATTCACCGTACAGAAAAGATCAAGTGATTATGTGGCTGGAGGTATATTAGACGGTCATTGGATATCAATTTTACTGCAGGCCAGTACAAATAAATGTCAAATACATATGTTTAAAATAACTAAAAATATAAAATTTGATTAAAAACATGGCTAACGAAATTCCCCCTCTTGAAAAAATAAATAAAATGATAGTTGAAATTCGATAACACGTGGTCATTAGGGATGAGCGAACTCGAACTGTATAGTTCGGGTTCGTACCGAATTTTGGGGTGTCCGTGACACGGACCCGAACCCGGACATTTTCGTAAAAGTCCGGGTTCGGGTTCGGTGTTCGTCGCTTTCTTCGCGCTTTTGTGACGCTTTCTTGGCGCTTTTTGAAAGGCTGCAAAGCAGCCAATCAACAAGCGTCATACTACTTGCCCCAAGAGGCCATCACAGCCATGCCTACTATTGGCATGGCTGTGATTGGCCAGAGCACCATGTGACCCAGCCTCTATTTAAGCTGGAGTCACATAGCGCCGCCCGTCACTCTGCTCTGATTAGCGTAGGGAGAGGTTGCGGCTGCGACAGTAGGGCGAGATTAGGCAGATTAACTCCTCCAAAGGACTTGATTAACTGATCGATCTGCAGCTGTGGATCATTGAGCTGCTGATCCTCAATTGCTCACTGTTTTTAGGCTGCCCAGACCGTTTGTCAGTCACATTTTTCTGGGGTGATCGGCGGCCATTTTGTGTCTTGTGGTGCGCCAGCACAAGCTGCGACCAAGTGCATTTAACCCTCAATGGTGTGGTTGTTTTTTGGCTAAAGCCTACATCAGGGTGAAGCTGTCACACCAAGTGCATTTAACCCTCAGTAGTGTGGTTGGTCAAGCTATCACACCAAGTGCATTTAACCAGCAATAGTCTGTTCATTTTTTGGCCATATACTAAATCAGGGGCAAGCTGCGCCCGTCACCAAGTGCATTTAACCCTCAGTAGTGTGGTTGGTCAAGCTGTGACACCAAGTGCATTTAACCAGCAATAGTCTGTTCATTTTTTGGCCATATACTACATCAGGGGCAAGCTGCGCCCATCACCAAGTGCATTTAACCAGCAATAGTGTGGTTATTTTTTGGCCATATCCCAGTCTAATTCTGTCACTAAATCCATACCGGTCACCCAGCGCCTAAATACTAGGCCTCAAATTTATATCCCGCTAAATCTCTCGTTACCGCTGTCCTGTTGTGGCTGGGAAAGTTATTTAGTGTCCGTCAAAGCACATTTTTTGTTCTGGGTTGAAATACAATTCCCAATTTAGCAATTTAAAAATTTAGTGGTTTCTGCTGTATCAGAGCTATTTGAAATCTATCCCTAAAAGGGTATATAATATTCAAGGTGCACATAGGGTCATTCAGAATAACTTCACACACCCGCTACTGTGCATTTCCAAGTCTAATTCTGTCACTAAACCCATACCTGTCACCCAGCGCCTAAATACTAGGCCTCAAATTCATATCCAGCTAAATCTGTCGTTAGTGCTGTAGCTGGGCGAGTTATTTAGTGTCCGTTCAAGCACATTTCTTGTTCTGGGTTGAAATACAATTCCCAATTTAGCAATTTCATAATTTAGTGGTTTCTGCTATATCAGAGCTATTTGAAATCTATCCCTAAAAGGGTATATAATATTCAAGGTGCACATTGGGTCATTCAGAATAACTTCACACACACCCGCTACTGTGTATTTCCAAGTCTAATTCTGTCACTAAACCCATACCTGTCACCCAGCGCCTAAATACTAGGCCTCAAATTCATATCCAGCTAAATCTGTCCTTAGTGCTGTAGCTGGGCGAGTTATTTAGTGTCCGTTCAAGCACATTTCTTGTTCTGGGTTGAAATACAATTCCCAATTTAGCAATTTCATAATTTAGTGGTTTCTGCTATATCAGAGCTATTTGAAATCTATCCCTAAAAGGGTATATAATATTCAAGGTGCACATTGGGTCATTCAGAATAACTTCACACACACCCGCTACTGTGTATTTCCAAGTCTAATTCTGTCACTAAACCCATACCTGTCACCCAGCGCCTAAATACTAGGCCTCAAATTTATATCCAGCTAAATCTGTCCTTAGTGCTGTAGCTGGGCGAGTTATTTAGTGTCCGTTCAAGCACATTTCTTGTTCTGGGTTGAAATACAATTCCCAATTTAGCAATTTCATAATTTAGTGGTTTCTGCTATATCAGAGCTATTTGAAATCTATCCCTAAAAGGGTAGATCATATTGAAGGTGCACATAGGGACATTCAGAATAACTTCACACACCCGCTACTGTGCATTTCCAAGTCTAATTCTGTCACTAAACCCATACCTGTCACCCAGCGCCTAAATACTAGGCCTCAAATTTATATCCAGCTAAATCTGTCCTTAGTGCTGTAGCTGGGCGAGTTATTTAGTGTCCGTTCAAGCACATTTCTTGTTCTGGGTTGAAATACAATTCCCAATTTAGCAATTTCATAATTTAGTGGTTTCTGCTATATCAGAGCTATTTGAAATCTATCCCTAAAAGGGTATATAATATTCAAGGTGCACATTGGGTCATTCAGAATAACTTCACACACACCCGCTACTGTGTATTTCTAAGTCTAATTCTGTCACTAAACCCATACCTGTCACCCAGCGCCTAAATACTAGGCCTCAAATTCATATCCAGCTAAATCTGTCCTTAGTGCTGTAGCTGGGCGAGTTATTTAGTGTCCGTTCAAGCACATTTCTTGTTCTGGGTTGAAATACAATTCCCAATTTAGCAATTTCATAATTTAGTGGTTTCTGCTATATCAGAGCTATTTGAAATCTATCCCTAAAAGGGTATATAATATTCAAGGTGCACATTGGGTCATTCAGAATAACTTCACACACACCCGCTACTGTGTATTTCTAAGTCTAATTCTGTCACTAAACCCATACCTGTCACCCAGCGCCTAAATACTAGGCCTCAAATTTATATCCTGCTAAATCTCTCGTTAACGCTGTCCTGTTGTGGCTGGGAAAGTTATTTAGTGTCCGTCAAAGCACATTTTTTGTTCTGGGTTGAAATACAATTCCCAATTTAGCAATTTCATAATTTAGTGGTTTCTGCTATATCAGAGCTATTTGAAATCTATCCCTAAAAGGGTATATAATATTCAAGGTGCACATTGGGTCATTCAGAATAACTTCACACACACCCGCTACTGTGTATTTCTAAGTCTAATTCTGTCACTAAACCCATACCTGTCACCCAGCGCCTAAATACTAGGCCTCAAATTCATATCCAGCTAAATCTGTCCTTAGTGCTGTAGCTGGGCGAGTTATTTAGTGTCCGTTCAAGCACATTTCTTGTTCTGGGTTGAAATACAATTCCCAATTTAGCAATTTCATAATTTAGTGGTTTCTGCTATATCAGAGCTATTTGAAATCTATCCCTAAAAGGGTATATAATATTCAAGGTGCACATTGGGTCATTCAGAATAACTTCACACACACCCGCTACTGTGTATTTCTAAGTCTAATTCTGTCACTAAACCCATACCTGTCACCCAGCGCCTAAATACTAGGCCTCAAATTTATATCCTGCTAAATCTCTCGTTAACGCTGTCCTGTTGTGGCTGGGAAAGTTATTTAGTGTCCGTCAAAGCACATTTTTTGTTCTGGGTTGAAATACAATTCCCAATTTAGCAATTTCATAATTTAGTGGTTTCTGCTATATCAGAGCTATTTGAAATCTATCCCTAAAAGGGTATATAATATTCAAGGTGCACATTGGGTCATTCAGAATAACTTCACACACACCCGCTACTGTGTATTTCTAAGTCTAATTCTGTCACTAAACCCATACCTGTCACCCAGCGCCTAAATACTAGGCCTCAAATTCATATCCAGCTAAATCTGTCCTTAGTGCTGTAGCTGGGCGAGTTATTTAGTGTCCGTTCAAGCACATTTCTTGTTCTGGGTTGAAATACAATTCCCAATTTAGCAATTTCATAATTTAGTGGTTTCTGCTATATCAGAGCTATTTGAAATCTATCCCTAAAAGGGTATATAATATTCAAGGTGCACATTGGGTCATTCAGAATAACTTCACACACACACGCTTCTGTGCATTTCCAAGTCTAATTCTGTCACTAAATCCATACCGGTCACCCAGCGCCTAAATACTAGGCCTCAAATTTATATCCCGCTGAATTTGAATACAATACATTGGGCCAAATAATATATTTGTTGTTGTGGTGAACCATAACAATGAGAAAAACATCTAGTAAGGGACGCGGACGTGGACATGGTCGTGGTGGTGTTAGTGGACCCTCTGGTGCTGGGAGAGGACGTGGCCGTTCTGCCACATCCACACGTCCTAGTGTACCAACTACCTCAGGTCCCAGTAGCCGCCAGAATTTACAGCGATATATGGTGGGGCCCAATGCCGTTCTAAGGATGGTAAGGCCTGAGCAGGTACAGGCATTAGTCAATTGGGTGGCCGACAGTGGATCCAGCACATTCACATTATCTCCCACCCAGTCTTCTGCAGAAAGCGCACAGATGGCGCCTGAAAACCAACCCCATCAGTCTGTCACATCACCCCCATGCATACCAGGGAAACTGTCTCAGCCTCAAGTTATGCAGCAGTCTCTTATGCTGTTTGAAGACTCCGCTGGCAGGGTTTCCCAAGGGCATCCACCTAGCCCTTCCCCAGCGGTGAAAGACATAGAATGCACTGACGCACAACCACTTATGTTTCCTGATGATGAGGACATGGGAATACCACCTCAGCATGTCTCTGATGATGACGAAACACAGGTGCCAACTGCTGCGTCTTTCTGCAGTGTGCAGACTGAACAGGAGGTCAGGGATCAAGACTGGGTGGAAGACGATGCAGGGGACGATGAGGTCCTAGACCCCACATGGAATGAAGGTCGTGCCACTGACTTTCACAGTTCGGAGGAAGAGGCAGTGGTGAGACCGAGCCAACAGCGTAGCAAAAGAGGGAGCAGTGGGCAAAAGCAGAACACCCGCCGCCAAGAGACTCCGCCTGCTACTGACCGCCGCCATCTGGGACCGAGCACCCCAAAGGCAGCTTCAAGGAGTTCCCTGGCATGGCACTTCTTCAAACAATGTGCTGACGACAAGACCCGAGTGGTTTGCACGCTGTGCCATCAGAGCCTGAAGCGAGGCATTAACGTTCTGAACCTGAGCACAACCTGCATGACCAGGCACCTGCATGCAAAGCATGAACTGCAGTGGAGTAAACACCTTAAAACCAAGGAAGTCACTCAGGCTCCCCCTGCTACCTCTTCTGCTGCTGCCGCCTCGGCCTATTCTGCTGCTGCCGCCTCGGCCTCTTCCTCCGCCTCTGGAGGAACGTTGGCACCTGCCGCCCAGCAAACAGGGGATGTACCACCAACACCACCACCACCACCACCTCCGTCACCAAGCGTCTCAACCATGTCACACGCCAGCGTTCAGCTCTCCATCTCACAAACATTTGATAGAAAGCGTAAATTCCCACCTAGCCACCCTCGATCCCTGGCCCTGAATGCCAGCATTTCTAAACTACTGGCCTATGAAATGCTGTCATTTAGGCTGGTGGACACAGACAGCTTCAAACAGCTCATGTCGCTTGCTGTCCCACAGTATGTTGTTCCCAGCCGGCACTACTTCTCCAAGAGAGCCGTGCCTTCCCTGCACAACCAAGTATCCCATAAAATCAAGTGTGCACTGCGCAACGCCATCTGTAGCAAGGTCCACCTAACCACAGATACGTGGACCAGTAAGCACGGCCAGGGACGCTATATCTCCCTAACTGCACACTGGGTAAATGTAGTGGCAGCTGGGCCCCAGGCGGAGAGCTGTTTGGCGCACGTCCTTCCGCCGCCAAGGATCGCAGGGCAACATTCTTTGCCTCCTGTTGCCACCTCCTCCTTCTCGGCTTCCTCCTCCTCTTCTTCCACCTGCTCATCCAGTCAGCCACACACCTTCACCACCAACTTCAGCACAGCCCGGGGTAAACGTCAGCAGGCCATTCTGAAACTCATATGTTTGGGGGACAGGCCCCACACCGCACAGGAGTTGTGGCGGGGTATTGAACAACAGACCGACGAGTGGTTGCTGCCGGTGAGCCTCAAGCCCGGCCTGGTGGTGTGTGATAATGGGCGAAATCTCGTTGCAGCTCTGGGACTAGCCAATTTGACGCACATCCCTTGCTTGGCGCATGTGCTGAATTTGGTGGTGCAGAAGTTCATTCACAACTACCCCGACATGTCAGAGCTGCTGCATAAAGTGCGGGCCGTCTGTTCGCACTTCCGGCGTTCACATCCTGCTGCTGCTCGTCTGTCTGCGCTACAGCGTAACTTCGGCCTTCCCGCTCACCGCCTCATATGCGACGTGCCCACCAGGTGGAACTCCACCTTGCACATGCTGGACAGACTGTGCGAGCAGCAGCAGGCCATAGTGGAGTTTCAGCTGCAGCACGCACGGGTCAGTCGCACTACAGAACAGCACCACTTCACCACCAATGACTGGGCCTCCATGCGAGACCTGTGTGCCCTGTTGCGCTGTTTCGAGTACTCCACCAACATGGCCAGTGGCGATGACACCGTTATCAGCGTTACAATACCACTTCTATGTCTCCTTGAGAAAACACTTAGGGCGATGATGGAAGAGGAGGTGGCCCAGGAGGAGGAGGAGGAGGAGGAGGAAGAGGGGTCATTTTTAGCACTTTCAGGCCAGTCTCTTCGAAGTGACTCAGAGGGAGGTTTTTGGCAACAGCAGAGGCCAGGTACAAATGTGGCCAGCCAGGGCCCACTACTGGAGGACGAGGAGGACGAGGATGAGGAGGAGGTGGAGGAGGATGAGGATGAAGCATGGTCACAGCGGGGTGGCACCCAACGCAGCTCGGGTCCATCACTGGTGCGTGGCTGGGGGGAAAGGCAGGACGATGACGATACGCCTCCCACAGAGGACAGCTTGTCCTTACCCCTGGGCAGCCTGGCACACATGAGCGACTACATGCTGCAGTGCCTGCGCAACGACAGCAGAGTTGCCCACATTTTAACCTGTGCGGACTACTGGGTTGCCACCCTGCTGGATCCACGCTACAAAGACAATGTGCCCACCTTACTTCCTGCACTGGAGCGTGATAGGAAGATGCGCGAGTACAAGCGCACGTTGGTAGACGCGCTACTGAGAGCATTCCCAAATGTCACAGGGGAACAAGTGGAAGCCCAAGGCCAAGGCAGAGGAGGAGCAAGAGGTCGCCAAGGCAGCTGTGTCACGGCCAGCTCCTCTGAGGGCAGGGTTAGCATGGCAGAGATGTGGAAAACTTTTGTCAACACGCCACAGCTAACTGCACCACCACCTGATACGCAACGTGTTAGCAGGAGGCAACATTTCACTAACAAGGTGGAACAGTACGTGTGCACACCCCTCCACGTACTGACTGATGGTTCGGCCCCATTCAACTTCTGGGTCTCTAAATTGTCCACGTGGCCAGAGCTAGCCTTTTATGCCTTGGAGGTGCTGGCCTGCCCGGCAGCCAGCGTTTTGTCTGAACGTGTATTCAGCACGGCAGGGGGCGTCATTACAGACAAACGCAGCCGCCTGTCTACAGCCAATGTGGACAAGCTGACGTTCATAAAAATGAACCAGGCATGGATCCCACAGGACCTGTCCGTCCCTTGTCCAGATTAGACATTAACTACCTCCCCATAACCATATATTATTGGACTCCAGGGCACTTCCTCATTCAATCCTATTTTTATTTTCATTTTACCATTATATTGCGAGGCTACCCAAAGTTGAATGAACCTCTCCTCTGCCTGTGTGCTAGGCCTAAATATATGCCAATGGACTGTTGCAGTGGTGGCTGACATGAAGCCTGATTCTCTGCTATGACATGCAGACTAATTCTCTGCTGACATGAAGCCAGATTGTCTGTTACGGGACCTCTCTCCTCTGCCTGGGTGCTGGGCCTAAATTTATGACAATGGACTGTTGCAGTGGTGGCTGACGTGAAGCCTGATTCTCTGCTATGACATGCAGACTGATTCTCTGCTGACATGAAGCCAGATTGTCTGTTACGGGACCTCTCTGCTCTGCCTGTGTGCTAGGCCTAAATATATGCCAATGGACTGTTGCAGTGGTGGGTGACGTGAAGCCTCATTCTCTGCTATGACATGCAGACTGATTCTCTGCTGACATGAAGCCAGATTGTCTGTTACGGGACCTCTCTGCTCTGCCTGTGTGCTAGGCCTAAATATATGCCAATGGACTGTTGCAGTGGTGGGTGACGTGAAGCCTCATTCTCTGCTATGACATGCAGACTGATTCTCTGCTGACATGAAGCCAGATTGTCTGTTACGGGACCTCTCTCCTCTGCCTGTGTGCTAGGCCTAAATATATGCCAATGGACTGTTGCAGTGGTGGGCTGACGTGAAGCCTCATTCTCTGCTATGACATGCAGACTGATTCTCTGCTGACATGAAGCCAGATCGTCTGTTACGGGACCTCTCTGCTCTGCCTGTGTGCTAGGCCTAAATATATGCCAATGGACTGTTGCAGTGGTGGGTGACGTGAAGCCTCATTCTCTGCTATGACATGCAGACTGATTCTCTGCTGACATGAAGCCAGATTGTCTGTTACGGGACCTCTCTCCTCTGCCTGTGTGCTAGGCCTAAATATATGCCAATGGACTGTTGCAGTGGTGGCTGACGTGAAGCCTCATTCTCTGCTATGACATGCAGACTGATTCTCTGCTGACATGAAGCCAGATCGTCTGTTACGGGACCTCTCTGCTCTGCCTGTGTGCTAGGCCTAAATATATGCCAATGGACTGTTGCAGTGGTGGGTGACGTGAAGCCTCATTCTCTGCTATGACATGCAGACTGATTCTCTGCTGACATGAAGCCAGATTGTCTGTTACGGGACCTCTCTCCTCTGCCTGTGTGCTAGGCCTAAATATATGCCAATGGACTGTTGCAGTGGTGGCTGACGTGAAGCCTCATTCTCTGCTATGACATGCAGACTGATTCTCTGCTGACATGAAGCCAGATCGTCTGTTACGGGACCTCTCTGCTCTGCCTGTGTGCTAGGCCTAAATATATGCCAATGGACTGTTGCAGTGGTGGGTGACGTGAAGCCTCATTCTCTGCTATGACATGCAGACTGATTCTCTGCTGACATGAAGCCAGATTGTCTGTTACGGGACCTCTCTCCTCTGCCTGTGTGCTAGGCCTAAATATATGCCAATGGACTGTTGCAGTGGTGGCTGACGTGAAGCCTCATTCTCTGCTATGACATGCAGACTGATTCTCTGCTGACATGAAGCCAGATTCGTCTGTTACGGGACCTCTCTGCTCTGCCTGTGTGCTAGGCCTAAATATATGCCAATGGACTGTTGCAGTGGTGGGTGACGTGAAGCCTCATTCTCTGCTATGACATGCAGACTGATTCTCTGCTGACATGAAGCCAGATTGTCTGTTACGGGACCTCTCTCCTCTGCCTGTGTGCTAGGCCTAAATATATGCCAATGGACTGTTGCAGTGGTGGCTGACGTGAAGCCTCATTCTCTGCTATGACATGCAGACTGATTCTCTGCTGACATGAAGCCAGATCGTCTGTTACGGGACCTCTCTGCTCTGCCTGTGTGCTAGGCCTAAATATATGCCAATGGACTGTTGCAGTGGTGGGTGACGTGAAGCCTCATTCTCTGCTATGACATGCAGACTGATTCTCTGCTGACATGAAGCCAGATTGTCTGTTACGGGACCTCTCTCCTCTGCCTGTGTGCTAGGCCTAAATATATGCCAATGGACTGTTGCAGTGGTGGCTGACGTGAAGCCTCATTCTCTGCTATGACATGCAGACTAATTCTCTGCTGACATGAAGCCAGATTGTCTGTTACGGGACCTCTCTCCTCTGCCTGGGTGCTGGGCCTAAATTTATGACAATGGACTGTTGCAGTGGTGGCTGACGTGAAGCCTGATTCTCTGCTATGACATGCAGACTGATTCTCTGCTGACATGAAGCCAGATCCTCTGTTACGGGACCTCTCTCCTCTGCCTGTGTGTGTGCTGGGCCTAAATATATGCCAATGGACTGTTGCAGTGGTGGCTGACGTGAAGCCTCATTCTCTGCTATGACATGCAGACTGATTCTCTGCTGACATGAAGCCAGATTCTCTGTTACGGGACCTCTCTCCTCTGCCTGTGTGTGTGCTGGGCCTAAATATATGCCAATGGACTGTTGCAGTGGTGGCTGACGTGAAGCCTCATTCTCTGCTATGACATGCAGACTAATTCTCTGCTGACATGAAGACAGATTCTCTGTTACGGGACCTCCCTCCTCTGCCTGGGTGCTGGGCCTAAATATATGCCAATGGACTGTTGCAGTGGTGGCTGACGTGAAGCCTCATTCTCTGCTATGACATGCAGACTAATTCTCTGCTGACATGAAGACAGATTCTCTGTTACGGGACCTCCCTCCTCTGCCTGGGTGCTGGGCCTAAATATATGCCAATGGACTGTTGCAGTGGTGGCTGACGTGAAGCCTCATTCTCTGCTATGACATGCAGACTGATTCTCTGCTGACATGAAGCCAGATTCTCTGTTACGGGACCTCTCTCCTCTGCCTGTGTGTGTGCTGGGCCTAAATATATGCCAATGGACTGTTGCAGTGGTGGCTGACGTGAAGCCTCATTCTCTGCTATGACATGCAGACTAATTCTCTGCTGACATGAAGACAGATTCTCTGTTACGGGACCTCCCTCCTCTGCCTGGGTGCTGGGCCTAAATATATGCCAATGGACTGTTGCAGTGGTGGCTGACGTGAAGCCTCATTCTCTGCTATGACATGCAGACTAATTCTCTGCTGACATGAAGACAGATTCTCTGTTACGGGACCTCTCTCCTCTGCCTGGGTGCCGGGGCCTAAATATCTGAGAATGGACTGTTCCAGTGGTGGGTGACGGGAAGCCAGATTCTCTGCTATGGAACCTCTCTCCAATTGATTTTGGTTAATTTTTATTTATTTAATTTTTATTTTAATTCATTTCCCTATCCACATTTGTTTGCAGGGGATTTACCTACATGTTGCTGCCTTTTGCAGCCCTCTAGCTCTTTCCTGGGCTGTTTTACAGCCTTTTTAGTGCCGAAAAGTTCGGGTCCCCATTGACTTCAATGGGGTTCGGGTTCGGGACGAAGTTCGGATCGGGTTCGGATCCCGAACCCGAACATTTCCGGGATGTTCGGCCGAACTTCTCGAACCCGAACATCCAGGTGTTCGCTCAACTCTAGTGGTCATCACAGTTGTTGAATTCCTCCGAGGTCCCAAACATTAGGCATTCACCGGACAGAAAAGGCCTTTATGCCGCTGTATTTACATAAGACAGGGACCATTATTTGTTCTGAGTGGTGGCGGATATGTGTGGGCTGGCATCAGGAAATTCAATTAAACTTGGTTGTCACAGGTGTTAAATTCCTCAGAGATCCATGCCTCATTCATTTTTAGAAATGTGAGGTAGTCCACACTGTCATGAGATAGGCGAGTGCGCTTATCGGGCACGATCCCCCCCTCCTGCGCTGAACGTCCTTTCGGACAGGACACTAGACGAGGGGCAAGCCAAGAGTTCCATGGCAAATTGTGCCAGCTCTGGCCACAGGTCAAGCCTGCACACCCAGTAGTCAAGGGGTTCCTTGCTTCTCAGAGCGTCCACATCGGCCGTTAACCCGATGTAGTCGGACACCTGTAGGTCTAGGCGTTTACTGAGGCTGGATCCAGATGGCAGCTGTCGATGGGTTGGATGCAAAAATGATCTCATATCTGAAGTGACCAACCGTCCTCTTCTTGCATGCGCTGTAGTATTAGTACTCTCAACTGTTTCTCTGTGGGTGGAAATTCCTCTGCCAGCACCCGCAACAGCAGAATGCAGCATCTATCGAAGCAAGGCCTGGAAATGCTGCTTTCTGACAGCCCTCTGTGATGCAGGTAAAATGTCTGCGATTTTGTGTTTGTACCGGGGGTCTAAGTACGTTGCCACCCAGTACTGGTCCTTGACCTTTATGCTTTTTATAAGGGGGTCCATCTTCAAACACTGGAGCATGAAGACCCCCATTTACACCAAATTGGAAGCAGTGGAGAGGCCTGGCTCCTGCGCATCGCCCAGGAGAATGTCGTCCTCGGTCTCTTCTCCCCATCCACGGACAACACCAGGGATCCCAGAAAAGTTTAAAGCCTGCTCTTCTTGCTCCTCATGCTCCTCCTCCACCCAGGCACCATCCTCTTCTGACTCCTCTTCAGACTCCTGACTTGTCTCAGATGGAGTAGCCCCCCCTGGGAATTCATTCAGTGTTGCAACTTCTTCATCTTCCAGCTACTGCTCCTCGACAGCTTGATCAATGACACAACGCAATGCACGCTCCAGAAAGAAGGCGTAAAGTACGATGTCACTGATGGTGCCCTGGCTGCGACTGTCTAGTTTGGTAATCTCATCAAATGGCCACAGAAGTCTGAATGCGTCACACATGAGCAGCAACTGGCGCGGTGAAAAAAAACGAAGCTTCCCAAAACCTGTCCTGCCACAGAGTTCGTACAGATAGTCATTAACGGCACATTTTTCCTGGAGCAGCCTATCAAGCATATACAAGGTAGAGTTCCAGCGCGTCGGGCAGTCACAAATCAGACGTCTGATGGGCAAATGATGTCGCCACTAAACGTCAGCAAGGCGAGCCATGGCCATGTAAGATCTTCTAAAATGGCCAAAGATTTTCCTGGCCTGCCGCAAGACGTCCTGGACCCCAGGGTATTTGGCAACGAAGTTCAGGACGTGTGCCATGCGTGGCATGTGTATCATTTTGCCCTGTTTTCAGCAGATTGGCACCATTGTCGCACACAATTATATCAACTGTCAAATTGAGCGGGGTTAGCCACTGATCCACCTGTGACCACAGAGCTGAAAGGAGTGCAGGACCGGTGTGGCTCTTGGCTTCCAGGCACAACAGCTGCAGCACAGCATGGCTAAAGCTCACCTGGCACGTAAAATAGGTTCTGGGGAGCTGCAGCAGAAGAGGCGGTAGCAGTGGAAAAGGAGGAGTCAGCCGAGGAGGAGATGGAGGATGGAGTAGGAGGAGGAGAAGAAGAAGAGGCAGGCCTGCATGCAATCCGTGGCGGTAACACCAAGTCCACACGGGTGCCACGGGTTGCATGCTTGACGGCCGTCAGAAGGTTCACCCAGTGGGCAGTAAACTGTCTGTGGTCAGATGTATCTTGGCACCGACACTGTGTGCCATAGATACATTCACTTGCCGCTGAACATGGCCATATAGCTCTGGGACCTTCCATTGTGGTGTGCCAATGGCAACACATTTTCTAAAGGCCTCCGAGTCCACCAGTTTATATGGCCGTAGTTGGCGGGCTAGCAGTTCCGATAAGCCGACAGACAGCCGTTGGGCAAGAGGGTTATCCGGCGTAATCAACTTTTTACATTCGAACATTTAGGCCACGAAAGCCTGCCTTTTGCCAGATGAACGCGACAACAGCATGGTGGAAGGTGGCGTGTAGGACAAATAGGAGGAGAAGGAGAAAAGGCAGGACGTGGAGCGCTGGGAGTGTGGCTTTGTGGATTCTGACGGTGTTGTTCACACTGGGCTCGGTGATGGTAGGCCAGGTCCTTCTTAAGGCGGTCATCCCTAGGTGAGTGTTGGGCTTTCCGCGACTTATGCGTTGACAGCACAGGCTGCAGATGGCAACACTATTGTCAGCAGCTGACATGTTAAAAAAAGCCCACCCTGCGGAGCCATGTGCCGGCGTCCTGGGAGAGCCAGATATGACCATGCATGGTGGATGGCTCGCTCCAGATACATTTGCAATCTGCTTTTTGCCTCCTGTGCACTGCACTGCCTGTTTCTCCTCCATCTCTCCCTCCTCCATCTCTTCCTCTCTTGTGGGCACCCATGTGACGTCCATCGACACATCGTCATCATCAACTTCGCCACCACGGACAATAGAGATCTCGGAGTAGGCAGCAATCGCGGGGACCACCCTCCCTGGGCTGATCTGTTTACTGTTGTCAGACCGCTGGGTGGCGGCCGTTGCTACCTCCTCTTCCTGATCCGATGCCAAGAATAGCTGCGCTTCGGTAAGGTCTGGGAATGGATGGGAAAATGATTCCTCTGACTCGAGAGGAGGGGCTATGGTGGTGGAGGTGGTGGTGTCTTTGGGGGTACACACAGCAGAGAGTGAGGAGGGTGCTCATACAGAGGAAGTAAACAGTGCAGAAGCGGAAGGCTGAGAGAGCCACTCAACCAATTCTGGTGCGTCCTTTGACGTAATTGCGCGCGCCTTCTTCAACTTACCACTGGTTCACCTGCCTGACCCCTACCATTCTTGTGGAATGGCCTACCTCTTCCTCTGCCTGTTATTTTCAAAATGACCCTGTGACAAAGTCCCTATAGAATAGCAGTATTTGTGGAAGCCGGTATATCAAACCCTTTAATCTGTTTATTTTGGGGAAACATGTATATCACACTAGTTGCTATTAGTTATTCCAATTGAGCTTGTTCCTCTGTTTAGCTGCGTTATCTCAGCAGAACCGCACACAAATGCTGCACAGTACAAATGCACTATATAGAAAGTTTATTATTGGTATATCACACCCCTGCCTCAATACGTTTTTTTGGGAGGCAACTGCTATATCACACCAGTTGCAATTAGTTGTTCCAATAGCGTTTGTTCCTCTGCATAGCTGCGGTATCTCAGTAGAACCGCACACAAATGCTGCACTATACAAATGCACTATATAGGAAGTATATTATAGGTATATTAAACCCCTGCCTCAATCAATTTTTTGGGGGGGCAACTGGTATATCACACCAGTTGGAATTAGTTGTTCCAATAGCGTTTGTCTCTCTGTATAGCTTTAGTATCGCAGCATGACCGCACACAACTGCTGCACAATACAAATGCACTATAATATACTTTCTATGTTAGAAAGTATATTATAGGTATATCACACCCCTCAGTATGTCACACCTATGGATAGCACACCTATACCAGTCCTTAAAATGACTTTTGTGGCCCTATTAGCTAGCATTTGTTGTCCCTAACCAGATCGGGTTTATTTATAGGGTAGGGGGTGTGTCCATGTGCTTAAACGTCTCAATTGGCTGTCCTGTCCCACCTGATGGATGTGTCATGGGTCAAAGTTCGGCACAATGCAAAAGAATATGGTGCCAGCAGACATCGCAATATGTTTGCATGTTCGGCGAACCACGAATGAGCAAAGTTCACAGCGAAATGGACGCCGGGCAAAACGCAAGGCCATCTCTACTCTTGACACTTCTCTGCTTATGCTGCTCCTCTGTGCAGATCTCTGCCACATGTGCTCTTGCTGTGTTCTCTGTTCCCCACCCACACCTCCAACCTGCTTAAGCACCTCCAACTGCCTAGTCTCCTGACCTGGGAATCAACCCTGGTCTGATCTTCCTCTTCCCAAAGGCCCCATAGCAGCTTCAAGATCTGCCAATATGGAACCTTGCCTAAAGCCTTGCCAGTGATCGTGGATAGAGTTGAGCGAACACCTGGATGTTCGGGTTCGAGAAGTTCGGCCGAACATCCCGGAAATGTTCGGGTTCGGGATCCGAACCCGATCCGAACTTCGTCCCGAACCCGAACCCCATTGAAGTCAATGGGGACCCGAACTTTTCGGCACTAAAAAGGCTGTAAAACAGCCCAGGAAAGAGCTAGAGGGCTGCAAAAGGCAGCAACATGTAGGTAAATCCCCTGCAAACAAATGTGGATAGGGAAATGAATTAAAATAAAAATTAAATAAATAAAAATTAACCAAAATCAATTGGAGAGAGGTTCCATAGCAGAGAATCTGGCTTCCCGTCACCCACCACTGGAACAGTCCATTCTCAGATATTTAGGCCCCGGCACCCAGGCAGAGGAGAGAGGTCCCGTAACAGAGAATCTGTCTTCATGTCAGCAGAGAATTAGTCTGCATGTCATAGCAGAGAATGAGGCTTCACGTCAGCCACCACTGCAACAGTCCATTGGCATATATTTAGGCCCAGCACCCAGGCAGAGGAGGGAGGTCCCGTAACAGAGAATCTGTCTTCATGTCAGCAGAGAATTAGTCTGCATGTCATAGCAGAGAATGAGGCTTCACGTCAGCCACCACTGCAACAGTCCATTGGCATATATTTAGGCCCAGCACACACACAGGCAGAGGAGAGAGGTCCCGTAACAGAGAATCTGGCTTCATGTCAGCAGAGAATCAGTCTGCATGTCATAGCAGAGAATGAGGCTTCACGTCAGCCACCACTGCAACAGTCCATTGGCATATATTTAGGCCCAGCACCCAGGCAGAGGAGGGAGGTCCCGTAACAGACAATCTGGCTTCATGTCAGCAGAGAATCAGTCTGCATGTCATAGCAGAGAATCAGGCTTCACGTCAGCCACCACTGCAACAGTCCATTGTCATAAATTTAGGCCCAGCACCCAGGCAGAGGAGAGAGGTCCCGTAACAGACAATCTGGCTTCATGTCAGCAGAGAATTAGTCTGCATGTCATAGCAGAGAATGAGGCTTCACGTCAGCCACCACTGCAACAGTCCATTGGCATATATTTAGGCCTAGCACACAGGCAGAGGAGAGAGGTCCCGTAACAGACAATCTGGCTTCATGTCAGCAGAGAATCAGTCTGCATGTCATAGCAGAGAATCAGGCTTCACGTCAGCCACCACTGCAACAGTCCATTGTCATAAATTTAGGCCCAGCACCCAGGCAGAGGAGAGAGGTCCCGTAACAGACAATCTGGCTTCATGTCAGCAGAGAATTAGTCTGCATGTCATAGCAGAGAATGAGGCTTCACGTCAGCCACCACTGCAACAGTCCATTGGCATATATTTAGGCCTAGCACACAGGCAGAGGAGAGAGGTCCCGTAACAGACAATCTGGCTTCATGTCAGCAGAGAATCAGTCTGCATGTCATAGCAGAGAATCAGGCTTCACGTCACCCACCACTGCAACAGTCCATTGGCATATATTTAGGCCTAGCACACAGGCAGAGCAGAGAGGTTCCGTAACAGACGATCTGGCTTCATGTCAGCAGAGAATCAGTCTGCATGTCATAGCAGAGAATGAGGCTTCACGTCAGCCACCACTGCAACAGTCCATTGGCATATATTTAGGCCTAGCACACAGGCAGAGGAGAGAGGTCCCGTAACAGACAATCTGGCTTCATGTCAGCAGAGAATCAGTCTGCATGTCATAGCAGAGAATGAGGCTTCACGTCACCCACCACTGCAACAGTCCATTGGCATATATTTAGGCCTAGCACACAGGCAGAGCAGAGAGGTCCCGTAACAGACGATCTGGCTTCATGTCAGCAGAGAATCAGTCTGCATGTCATAGCAGAGAATGAGGCTTCACGTCAGCCACCACTGCAACAGTCCATTGGCATATATTTAGGCCTAGCACACAGGCAGAGGAGAGAGGTCCCGTAACAGACAATCTGGCTTCATGTCAGCAGAGAATCAGTCTGCATGTCATAGCAGAGAATGAGGCTTCACGTCACCCACCACTGCAACAGTCCATTGGCATATATTTAGGCCTAGCACACAGGCAGAGCAGAGAGGTCCCGTAACAGACGATCTGGCTTCATGTCAGCAGAGAATCAGTCTGCATGTCATAGCAGAGAATGAGGCTTCACGTCAGCCACCACTGCAACAGTCCATTGGCATATATTTAGGCCTAGCACACAGGCAGAGGAGAGAGGTCCCGTAACAGACAATCTGGCTTCATGTCAGCAGAGAATCAGTCTGCATGTCATAGCAGAGAATGAGGCTTCACGTCACCCACCACTGCAACAGTCCATTGGCATATATTTAGGCCTAGCACACAGGCAGAGCAGAGAGGTCCCGTAACAGACAATCTGGCTTCATGACAGCAGAGAATCAGTCTGCATGTCATAGCAGAGAATGAGGCTTCACGTCACCCACCACTGCAACAGTCCATTGGCATATATTTAGGCCTAGCACACAGGCAGAGCAGAGAGGTCCCGTAACAGACGATCTGGCTTCATGTCAGCAGAGAATCAGTCTGCATGTCATAGCAGAGAATGAGGCTTCACGTCACCCACCACTGCAACAGTCCATTGGCATATATTTAGGCCTAGCACACAGGCAGAGCAGAGAGGTCCCGTAACAGACAATCTGGCTTCATGTCAGCAGAGAATCAGTCTGCATGTCATAGCAGAGAATCAGGCTTCACGTCAGCCACCACTGCAACAGTCCATTGTCATAAATTTAGGCCCAGCACCCAGGCAGAGGAGAGAGGTCCCGTAACAGACAATCTGGCTTCATGTCAGCAGAGAATTAGTCTGCATGTCATAGCAGAGAATCAGGCTTCATGTCAGCCACCACTGCAACAGTCCATTGGCATATATTTAGGCCTAGCACACAGGCAGAGGAGAGGTTCATTCAACTTTGGGTAGCCTCGCAATATAATGGTAAAATGAAAATAAAAATAGGATTGAATGAGGAAGTGCCCTGGAGTCCAATAATATATGGTTATGGGGAGGTAGTTAATGTCTAATCTGGACAAGGGACGGACAGGTCCTGTGGGATCCATGCCTGGTTCATTTTTATGAACGTCAGCTTGTCCACATTGGCTGTAGACAGGCGGCTGCGTTTGTCTGTAACGCTGATAACGGTGTCATCGCCACTGGCCATGTTGGTGGAGTACTCGAAACAGCGCAACAGGGCACACAGGTCTCGCATGGAGGCCCAGTCATTGGTGGTGAAGTGGTGCTGTTCTGTAGTGCGACTGACCCGTGCGTGCTGCAGCTGAAACTCCACTATGGCCTGCTGCTGCTCGCACAGTCTGTCCAGCATGTGCAAGGTGGAGTTCCACCTGGTGGGCACGTCGCATATGAGGCGGTGAGCGGGAAGGCCGAAGTTACGCTGTAGCGCAGACAGGCGAGCAGCAGCAGGATGTGAACGCCGGAAGTGCGAACAGACGGCCCGCACTTTATGCAGCAGCTCTGACATGTCAGGGTAGTTGTGAATGAACTTCTGCACCACCAAATTCAGCACATGCGCCAAGCAAGGGATGTGCGTCAAATTGGCTAGTCCCAGAGCTGCAACGAGATTTCGCCCATTATCACACACCACCAGGCCGGGCTTGAGGCTCACCGGCAGCAACCACTCGTCGGTCTGTTGTTCAATACCCCGCCACAACTCCTGTGCGGTGTGGGGCCTGTCCCCCAAACATATGAGTTTCAGAATGGCCTGCTGACGTTTACCCCGGGCTGTGCTGAAGTTGGTGGTGAAGGTGTGTGGCTGACTGGATGAGCAGGTGGAAGAAGAGGAGGAGGAAGCCGAGAAGGAGGAGGTGGCAACAGGAGGCAAAGAATGTTGCCCTGCGATCCTTGGCGGCGGAAGGACGTGCGCCAAACAGCTCTCCGCCTGGGGCCCAGCTGCCACTACATTTACCCAGTGTGCAGTTAGGGAGATATAGCGTCCCTGGCCGTGCTTACTGGTCCACGTATCTGTGGTTAGGTGGACCTTGCTACAGATGGCGTTGCGCAGTGCACACTTGATTTTATGGGATACTTGGTTGTGCAGGGAAGGCACGGCTCTCTTGGAGAAGTAGTGCCGGCTGGGAACAACATACTGTGGGACAGCAAGCGACATGAGCTGTTTGAAGCTGTCTGTGTCCACCAGCCTAAATGACAGCATTTCATAGGCCAGTAGTTTAGAAATGCTGGCATTCAGGGCCAGGGATCGAGGGTGGCTAGGTGGGAATTTACGCTTTCTATCAAATGTTTGTGAGATGGAGAGCTGAACGCTGGCGTGTGACATGGTTGAGACGCTTGGTGACGGAGGTGGTGGTGGTGGTGGTGTTGGTGGTACATCCCCTGTTTGCTGGGCGGCAGGTGCCAACGTTCCTCCAGAGGCGGAGGAAGAGGCCGAGGCGGCAGCAGCAGAATAGGCCGAGGCGGCAGCAGCAGAAGAGGTAGCAGGGGGAGCCTGAGTGACTTCCTTGGTTTTAAGGTGTTTACTCCACTGCAGTTCATGCTTTGCATGCAGGTGCCTGGTCATGCAGGTTGTGCTCAGGTTCAGAACGTTAATGCCTCGCTTCAGGCTCTGATGGCACAGCGTGCAAACCACTCGGGTCTTGTCGTCAGCACATTGTTTGAAGAAGTGCCATGCCAGGGAACTCCTTGAAGCTGCCTTTGGGGTGCTCGGTCCCAGATGGCGGCGGTCAGTAGCAGGCGGAGTCTCTTGGCGGCGGGTGTTCTGCTTTTGCCCACTGCTCCCTCTTTTGCTACGCTGTTGGCTCGGTCTCACCACTGCCTCTTCCTCCGAACTGTGAAAGTCAGTGGCACGACCTTCATTCCATGTGGGGTCTAGGACCTCATCGTCCCCTGCATCGTCTTCCACCCAGTCTTGATCCCTGACCTCCTGTTCAGTCTGCACACTGCAGAAAGACGCAGCAGTTGGCACCTGTGTTTCGTCATCATCAGAGACATGCTGAGGTGGTATTCCCATGTCCTCATCATCAGGAAACATAAGTGGTTGTGCGTCAGTGCATTCTATGTCTTTCACCGCTGGGGAAGGGCTAGGTGGATGCCCTTGGGAAACCCTGCCAGCGGAGTCTTCAAACAGCATAAGAGACTGCTGCATAACTTGAGGCTGAGACAGTTTCCCTGGTATGCATGGGGGTGATGTGACAGACTGATGGGGTTGGTTTTCAGGCGCCATCTGTGCGCTTTCTGCAGAAGACTGGGTGGGAGATAATGTGAACGTGCTGGATCCACTGTCGGCCACCCAATTGACTAATGCCTGTACCTGCTCAGGCCTTACCATCCTTAGAACGGCATTGGGCCCCACCATATATCGCTGTAAATTCTGGCGGCTACTGGGACCTGAGGTAGTTGGTACACTAGGACGTGTGGATGTGGCAGAACGGCCACGTCCTCTCCCAGCACCAGAGGGTCCACTAACACCACCACGACCATGTCCACGTCCGCGTCCCTTACTAGATGTTTTTCTCATTGTTATGGTTCACCACAACAACAAATATATTATTTGGCCCAATGTATTGTATTCAAATTCAGCGGGATATAAATTTGAGGCCTAGTATTTAGGCGCTGGGTGACCGGTATGGATTTAGTGACAGAATTAGACTTGGAAATGCACAGAAGCGTGTGTGTGTGAAGTTATTCTGAATGACCCAATGTGCACCTTGAATATTATATACCCTTTTAGGGATAGATTTCAAATAGCTCTGATATAGCAGAAACCACTAAATTATGAAATTGCTAAATTGGGAATTGTATTTCAACCCAGAACAAGAAATGTGCTTGAACGGACACTAAATAACTCGCCCAGCTACAGCACTAAGGACAGATTTAGCTGGATATGAATTTGAGGCCTAGTATTTAGGCGCTGGGTGACAGGTATGGGTTTAGTGACAGAATTAGACTTAGAAATACACAGTAGCGGGTGTGTGTGAAGTTATTCTGAATGACCCAATGTGCACCTTGAATATTATATACCCTTTTAGGGATAGATTTCAAATAGCTCTGATATAGCAGAAACCACTAAATTATGAAATTGCTAAATTGGGAATTGTATTTCAACCCAGAACAAAAAATGTGCTTTGACGGACACTAAATAACTTTCCCAGCCACAACAGGACAGCGTTAACGAGAGATTTAGCAGGATATAAATTTGAGGCCTAGTATTTAGGCGCTGGGTGACAGGTATGGGTTTAGTGACAGAATTAGACTTAGAAATACACAGTAGCGGGTGTGTGTGAAGTTATTCTGAATGACCCAATGTGCACCTTGAATATTATATACCCTTTTAGGGATAGATTTCAAATAGCTCTGATATAGCAGAAACCACTAAATTATGAAATTGCTAAATTGGGAATTGTATTTCAACCCAGAACAAGAAATGTGCTTGAACGGACACTAAATAACTCGCCCAGCTACAGCACTAAGGACAGATTTAGCTGGATATAAATTTGAGGCCTAGTATTTAGGCGCTGGGTGACAGGTATGGGTTTAGTGACAGAATTAGACTTGGAAATACACAGTAGCGGGTGTGTGTGAAGTTATTCTGAATGACCCAATGTGCACCTTGAATATTATATACCCTTTTAGGGATAGATTTCAAATAGCTCTGATATAGCAGAAACCACTAAATTATGAAATTGCTAAATTGGGAATTGTATTTCAACCCAGAACAAGAAATGTGCTTGAACGGACACTAAATAACTCGCCCAGCTACAGCACTAAGGACAGATTTAGCTGGATATAAATTTGAGGCCTAGTATTTAGGCGCTGGGTGACAGGTATGGGTTTAGTGACAGAATTAGACTTGGAAATGCACAGTAGCGGGTGTGTGAAGTTATTCTGAATGTCCCTATGTGCACCTTCAATATGATCTACCCTTTTAGGGATAGATTTCAAATAGCTCTGATATAGCAGAAACCACTAAATTATGAAATTGCTAAATTGGGAATTGTATTTCAACCCAGAACAAGAAATGTGCTTGAACGGACACTAAATAACTCGCCCAGCTACAGCACTAAGGACAGATTTAGCTGGATATAAATTTGAGGCCTAGTATTTAGGCGCTGGGTGACAGGTATGGGTTTAGTGACAGAATTAGACTTGGAAATACACAGTAGCGGGTGTGTGTGAAGTTATTCTGAATGACCCAATGTGCACCTTGAATATTATATACCCTTTTAGGGATAGATTTCAAATAGCTCTGATATAGCAGAAACCACTAAATTATGAAATTGCTAAATTGGGAATTGTATTTCAACCCAGAACAAGAAATGTGCTTGAACGGACACTAAATAACTCGCCCAGCTACAGCACTAAGGACAGATTTAGCTGGATATGAATTTGAGGCCTAGTATTTAGGCGCTGGGTGACAGGTATGGGTTTAGTGACAGAATTAGACTTGGAAATACACAGTAGCGGGTGTGTGTGAAGTTATTCTGAATGACCCAATGTGCACCTTGAATATTATATACCCTTTTAGGGATAGATTTCAAATAGCTCTGATATAGCAGAAACCACTAAATTATGAAATTGCTAAATTGGGAATTGTATTTCAACCCAGAACAAGAAATGTGCTTGAACGGACACTAAATAACTCGCCCAGCTACAGCACTAACGACAGATTTAGCTGGATATGAATTTGAGGCCTAGTATTTAGGCGCTGGGTGACAGGTATGGGTTTAGTGACAGAATTAGACTTGGAAATGCACAGTAGCGGGTGTGTGAAGTTATTCTGAATGTCCCTATGTGCACCTTCAATATGATCTACCCTTTTAGGGATAGATTTCAAATAGCTCTGATATAGCAGAAACCACTAAATTATGAAATTGCTAAATTGGGAATTGTATTTCAACCCAGAACAAGAAATGTGCTTGAACGGACACTAAATAACTCGCCCAGCTACAGCACTAAGGACAGATTTAGCTGGATATAAATTTGAGGCCTAGTATTTAGGCGCTGGGTGACAGGTATGGGTTTAGTGACAGAATTAGACTTGGAAATACACAGTAGCGGGTGTGTGTGAAGTTATTCTGAATGACCCAATGTGCACCTTGAATATTATATACCCTTTTAGGGATAGATTTCAAATAGCTCTGATATAGCAGAAACCACTAAATTATGAAATTGCTAAATTGGGAATTGTATTTCAACCCAGAACAAGAAATGTGCTTGAACGGACACTAAATAACTCGCCCAGCTACAGCACTAAGGACAGATTTAGCTGGATATGAATTTGAGGCCTAGTATTTAGGCGCTGGGTGACAGGTATGGGTTTAGTGACAGAATTAGACTTGGAAATACACAGTAGCGGGTGTGTGTGAAGTTATTCTGAATGACCCAATGTGCACCTTGAATATTATATACCCTTTTAGGGATAGATTTCAAATAGCTCTGATATAGCAGAAACCACTAAATTATGAAATTGCTAAATTGGGAATTGTATTTCAACCCAGAACAAGAAATGTGCTTGAACGGACACTAAATAACTCGCCCAGCTACAGCACTAACGACAGATTTAGCTGGATATGAATTTGAGGCCTAGTATTTAGGCGCTGGGTGACAGGTATGGGTTTAGTGACAGAATTAGACTTGGAAATGCACAGTAGCGGGTGTGTGAAGTTATTCTGAATGACCCTATGTGCACCTTGAATATTATATACCCTTTTAGGGATAGATTTCAAATAGCTCTGATATAGCAGAAACCACTAAATTATGAAATTGCTAAATTGGGAATTGTATTTCAACCCAGAACAAAAAATGTGCTTTGACGGACACTAAATAACTTTCCCAGCCACAACAGGACAGCGGTAACGAGAGATTTAGCGGGATATAAATTTGAGGCCTAGTATTTAGGCGCTTGGTGACCGGTATGGATTTAGTGACAGAATTAGACTGGGATATGGCCAAAAAATAACCACACTATTGCTGGTTAAATGCACTTGGTGATGGGCGCAGCTTGCCCCTGATGTAGTATATGGCCAAAAAATGAACAGACTATTGCTGGTTAAATGCACTTGGTGTCACAGCTTGACCAACCACACTACTGAGGGTTAAATGCACTTGGTGACGGGCGCAGCTTGCCCCTGATTTAGTATATGGCCAAAAAATGAACAGACTATTGCTGGTTAAATGCACTTGGTGTGACAGCTTCACCCTGATGTAGGCTTTAGCCAAAAAACAACCACACCATTGAGGGTTAAATGCACTTGGTCGCAGCTTGTGCTGGCGCACCACAAGACACAAAATGGCCGCCGATCACCCCAGAAAAATGTGACTGACAAACGGTCTGGGCAGCCTAAAAACAGTGAGCAATTGAGGATCAGCAGCTCAATGATCCACAGCTGCAGATCGATCAGTTAATCAAGTCCTTTGGGGGAGTTAATCTGCCTAATCTCGCCCTACTGTCGCAGCCGCAACCTCTCCCTACGCTAATCAGAGCAGAGTGACGGGCGGCGCTATGTGACTCCAGCTTAAATAGAGGCTGGGTCACATGGTGCTCTGGCCAATCACAGCCATGCCAATAGTAGGCATGGCTGTGATGGCCTCTTGGGGCAAGTAGTATGACGCTTGTTGATTGGCTGCTTTGCAGCCTTTCAAAAAGCGCCAAGAAAGCGTCACAAAAGCGCGAAGAAAGCGACGAACACCGAACCCGAACCCGGACTTTTACGAAAATGTACAGTTCGAGTTCGCTCATCCCTAATCGTGGACCATCTTTGCCATCATAGCCAGATAAATATCTACACCAGCTACCCATGTAGTAGGTAGTATCTAATATGTAATTGACAACCTATTTCGGTACATGAGAAAAAGGACTTTACATGAATTTGAAAGGGTACCAAAGCCGACATAAAAAAATCATTGTACACTATTGGATAATTCTAAGACACACCATCCAAGACTGACACAGCCCATGGTAAAGGTGGATGCAATAATGGTATCTACTTCAACCCTGAAAGTGTTATATTGGGATTCTTTGGGCCACTCCTTCACCCATGCAGATTATCACAAGGCCAACTTTTGATTGTAATATAAACTCTGTTGTTATCAATGTAAAAAAAAAAGTACTTTTTATCAATAAAGTATAATGGTAATTCGTAAATCATTCCATAAGCAACATACCATAATGGAAAGAAATTGGCTCCAAATTTATCTCCAAATGGGATAGCCTTCTGTTAAATTACTCTTTGGGGCCTATTATGGTCACTTTAAGTTGACCCACCCGAGGAAATTTCTGATGGTCTGCTAATCCAAAATGACCCTGACTTTTGTGACTTTGTTTCCATGTTATGTCCATGTTTGGTATCACATTTATATGTCACAAATGTATTTTTATTATGTATTTAATAATTTGACATACTTACTAAGATTATGCTCATATCATGAGATTAACGAATAAAGAAATACTTTTTGGCTAAAATGATCAGAATCAGATAATGTCACTTCAAATTACCATCAGTTTTGAGATCTCAGCAGTATATACTGTTCCAGCATTGTCAGTTCCAGTGTGTTCCAGTGCATGGCTGTTTTAGGAATGTTGCTATGCTGACCAGTTAAGCCCTGGATAGTGGACTTATCTGGGAGCCTCGACACCAAGCCAATAAGGTTTTTGCTCAATGTACAATCCCAGAGCCAGGAGGGGAATTTAAGAATGGCCTTTGCTGTTTGTCTTTGTGTGTGATTTTGTTACTGGCTCCTGTTAGTTAAGAGTGCTGAGAACTGTGTACTGACTTTGGCTTGTCTCAGGAATAATCCCTTATCTACTGATTTGGCTCTTACTGACTTTGTGTCATTAGGACATTACACTTTGTCCAGCTGTTCCCACAATTCTCATGCTCCACCTTTCATCAGCAGTCATCAGGAGGTGGGATTAGCATGGTTTCTTCAAGCGACTAAATCAGGGATGGCCAACCTGAGGCTCTCCAGCTGTTGCAAAACTACAACTCCCAGCATGCCCAGACTCTCTACAGCCATCAGCCTACAGCAGGGCATCGTGGGAGTTGTAGTTTTGGAGAGCCACAGGTTGGCCATGCCTGGACTAAATCATGCTGAGGAGATGGTGCTGTGTTACTTTAGGTGGGTGTGGTTTTATTATATCAGAAAGTATCTCCTTCTTCTTCTGCACCATTCTCCCACCCATCTCTGATCTCTCCAGAATGTACCGGTTCATATGCAAAGCAAATTTTAGAGATTTGTTCAGGAGAGGTCATAGAAGGACAGGAGAACAAGCCATCAGACAAACTATCTGATGAATTTATCACAGAACGACGTTCTGCTTATGTACTGTGAATGGTAGAAGATGCAGAAGCCAAACAGTGCAAAATGTCTAATATAAAAAATTATTACCAAAAATGTTTAGCCTAAAATACACGTAAATCAATAATTAAAAAGTAGGACTTAAAGTGTCTATAACCTTTATAAAAATGCATATGGTTCTAGTTTCTGACACTTGGTGGTATTTTTATAGTAACACATAGCCTTTTAATATCAGACATAGTTAATATGGGAATTAGCTGGAATTAAATGACATAAAAGACAAGCAGTATGAAAATATCACGGCTTCAGTGACATTCAAACACAATTAAATCTAGTTCTTTAATGAGAAACTTGGTGATCATTTCAACTAGCTCAATTTACTTCTAAACTGCCTTGAGTTGCTACATTAATTTCTATTAAAAATGATTACCATTTAATGACAAAAATCCAAAATAGCAGAAGGTAAAATGATCCGATATATCTGAGTTATGCTCTTGGATGTAGCTTCCAACAATTGGCAAAATAAACATTTTCATTTAGCTCCGACAAATTGCTGTTCATTTTTTTTTTCTTTTTGCTGATTAATCGTGTTGACATATTAAGCAAAATTAGTTTCTCCAAAGCCAGACATCATTATAGTTTCAAATGAAGAGCCTATGAAAAAATAGAACTTGTTATGCTTATTAGATAGACTGTTTATACTCTTAGTTGGTGAGAAGGTCAGAAGAAGCAGCCCTGTATTCGTTATATATTGCGGGCACGCACATCACAGAAAGATTTAAAGGTGATAGGGGAATGTCTTTATTAAATATATGAATCTGCATGAATCAAGCTTTTACAAAGGCAGCATCCAAATATTCTGAAGTATTATTCTCGAAAATGTTATTTGGAATATGGCAAAAGCAGAAAATCACACAGAGAGCCTAAGGCCCAGTGCAAGAACAGCAGATGGGCCTTTTGGCCCCCATTAGCATCCCTCATTAGTCATGAAATTCATGAGCTAAGCCACACACATAAAATAGAAAAGACAATAGAAAACTGCCTTTAGTTGCTTTTTGTTTTCACACACATTTACCTGCGTCATCAGTGGTAATTTTTGTAAAAAAATAAATGTTAGAAAAACACAGCAGCCAGTGGTTACTTAATACACTATGAGGGACATTTACTAAGCCCCTAACGACACTATTGTGGAGTAAGAAAGTCGCACATTATGGCCCCATATGTGTGCCATAATTTGCAACTTTTTCGGCTTCTCAGGCTTATCAGGAGGGGCTTCGCGTGTCCGGCCAGATTTACTACAACTTACATTAGAAACTGGCGTAAATTATAGCCAAAGACTGAAACAACTCCTGGCAGGGCAGTGAGATCAAGACTGGTGTATGAGTACGCAAGTCTTAATAAATCTCTCCCAAAATTTTTATCTTTTCTTTAAGACTTCAAAAAATGACAGGGAAAACATCTGGACAAAATGTCACAAAATATTAAGAAAAGAGCACCAAAAACAAGGGGAAACAATTAAAAAAAGGCAAGTGTTTTTTTTTCTTTTTTTTTTTTACTTTTGCTATGCCCATGTGCTGCATATAGTATGTTGGTCCCTGCATAAAATGTTTTACATGTTGGTCCCTGCGAACTTAATAAATTAGTCATGTAAAATAAAGCACAAATTGACAGAATCTTCATAGACAATAAGACAAATTGAATGGTGAGTTACAAAAAGGTGTCCTCATATTATCAGTAACAGTAAGGCAAAGGATCCAGCAGATAAAATCTAAAATTCTTTTATTTCATCTTTTCAAAATAGATTATAGCATAATCTTTCTCTGACGTGTTTCGACCAGTATGGTCTTAGTCAGAGTAACAAACTGTGCAATTGGGTTAGAATATAAAGAATTTAGGATTTCACCTATTTTGCCATACTTTTACTGATTACATTTGTGGAGCCTGGGCTGTCTCCGGATTCGTGCAGGAACAAGCAAGAGCTGGACACACATCCTCTTGTCAAGGTCGTCATATTATCCATCAAGTCTCTTTGCAAAATTTCTGCCCTGCTAGAACTGGTCCAATCGACTACAAAGGTATCCATACATCTTCAATAGCTGTCTCTCAGCAATTTCTCCCACATTACACAAACTCCTCCATGCACACTTAGTAGTAGTAGTTTGAGTACGGTATGTGTTACCAGTTGGCATGGGAAATAAAACCACTTCCAGACATGTCTGATGATGGCTTATCTCGTGGGAGAACGTAAGGATTAAGGGTTGAAATTCTACTTAGCCAATAAGAATCTGCTAGGGTAGGGATGGGAGCTCCCCATACACATAAGATTGCTTACCGGTCACATCAAAAACAGTGGGATTGGTCAATGATGCATTAATATATATGGGGTCTAAAATGGATTCTATGAACCTATATGGAAATGTATCTGCCCAGAGTACCCCAAACACTATTGTATGGTTTTTGTGTTAACCCTTTCCTTCTCTAGGTCTCAACATCCTGGCAGGATGTTTACATGTAGAACTTCCTGCTTTCATCAGCTTTCTGTTAGGTTTGCTAACCAATTCCAGCATAATTTCCTCTGCAAATGTTTATCAGGGCTTTCTCCACCTGTCACACTATTCTCTCTGCAGTAGTCACAGCAACTACACCTCCCCTCTCCATGTTAGTACACCCATACATTGATCCAGCTAGTCTCTCTTAATAGACCGATGGATTGCATCATAGGTGCTTCCCTCTCCAACTCAAAAGTACACTTAATACCTAAAAATGGCCAGAACATCAAATCATGACTGTAAAAAGATCACTTTTCCCATTTCCCTGTAATCTAATAAGCTATGCCACTAGTCACAGACTGTATATGTACAATACAAGCGGGTAAAATAAGTATTGAACACATCACCAATTTTCTAAGTAAATCTATTTCTAAAGGTGCTATGAAATTCTCATCTGATGTTGGTAACAACCCATCCAATCCATACAGACAATGAAATGTAACCATAGATGTTCATAAATTAAGTTATGTATAGTGTTGATCGAGCATGCTCGGCCGAACACCATTTTGACTCGAGCATCGCGATGCTCTGTCAAAGACCACGTGTGCTCGAGCCAGTATATTTAAATCTAATTTAGCCTCTATTTCTGAAATGTTTCTGCCAGGATTTGAACTTAAAATCTTATACATTAGAGATAAGAACCTTAACCACTAAGCTATAAAGCTGAATGATAAACTGTGTCAGAGTAGTTTCTCATGTAGTAAGTATTCCTATAAAGCAGAAGTATCATTTTATATTTAACTGCAGTTAACATGCAGCTCTATAGTGTAGTGGTTAAGTTTCTTGGCTCTAATGTTCGAGGTTGTAAGTTCAAATCCCAGCAGAAACATTTCAGAAATAGAGGCTAAATTAAAATGTATATATTTTATATTTTTTTTGTATTTGTAAAAAATGTATGGCACAAAATAAATGTGTAATTACTATGTTTACATATATTATATATTCTAAATATATAATAATATATGTAAATATAAAATGATACTTCTGCTGTATAAGAATACTTACTACATGAGAAACTACTATGAGGACACCATCCGTGTTTTTCGGATCCGCAATTTGCGGACCGCAAAACACACCACGGTCGTGTGCATGAGGCCTTAGTGTGCATAGTGAAATCGCTGTCAGTCACTGATAACACCTCCCTCCTATACCAATACGTCTTTGCAGAAAGGGAAAAAAACAAAGATATAAATGCATAAATTTCAGGTTTTACTGAATATTTTCTCATAAAAATATATATCAATCTGCTCGGTTTCTCCTGCTCTATATCATGGTGCTTTCAGATCGCGTTGCTTTTTGAGGTGACAAATCCTCTTTAATTCTACTGTACACTCTGCACAAGAGGTTCACTCAGGGTTTACAATAGTTTCACCTGGGTTCTGTAACAAAGGTCTCTCAACCAGCTACAGTAAATCAGTTCTCAGTCTCTACTCTGCACTAAGGGGCAGTTACTTGGGACAGCTGTCTGCAGATGAGGTACTGGCTTTGGTATTGGGTGAGCATGTTCGGCCGAACACTTTTTTACTCAAGAATCTCGATGCTCAGCACATCGCAGTGTTTGGCCGAACACCGTGTGTGCTCGAACGCGATGCTTGAGTCTCCTCCCTGCACATTTGTTGCCTGCAATGCAGCCAATAAAATTGCGCAGGGGTACTGGCGCTCACTCTAATGTCGTAGCCATGTTGGTTACTGGCATTACAGTAATTGGCTGGCCGGAAAGCGTCATTGTTTTTTTTTTTTTTTAGCATTTACTAGTGAAAGGTGTTAGAGACCCAAAAGTCCTTTTAAGGACTATATTATTAGCGCAACCTGAGCTAAATTGCGTGCAATTGTTTGGCCGCTGCTGACAGTGACACAACCTCTGCTACATCTGTTGTGTTATATTTGCGCTGTGAAATTCAGCTCAATTGTTTGGCCGCTGGTGACAGCGACATTACCTGCGCTACATCGCCAGTATAACGTTAGCGCATCCAAAATATCAGTGACATTCAGTGTAATTTTTTCGCTGCTGGTGGCAGCGACATCACCTGCGCTACATCTTCTGTATAACGTTTGCGCATCCTAAATATCTGTGACATTTAGTTTAATTCATTTGCGCATACACTTACAAAACCTACGCTACTGTACGTGTGACATACCGTATTTTTCGCCTCATAAGACACCCTTTTTTCCCCCAAAAGTGGGGGTAAAATGCCCCTGCGTCTTATTTGGTGAATGCTGCCATTTTACATTGCAGTCTGTGATGCTGCAGCATCGCAGACTGCGCTGTATCAGCGGGGAGGGAGGAGGGGCTAGAGTCCGGGAACTTGCGTCAGGGCCCGGTGCAGTCACTGTACTCTTACACCGTGCCCCGCCGCTCACAACAGTATTTCTAAACAGTAATCCTTAGCCTCTTAAAAATGTTAACTAAAGTTGCGCTCTCCTTTGTATCAGCACTTACTAACGAGCATCCGGAGAAGGCAGAGCAGCTGGCAGCATTACGTCACTCACTGACGTCGCACGCCTGCTCCTCCAACTTTATGAATGAAGCAGGCGGAGCGACGTCAGTGAGTGACGTAACGCTGCCAGACGCTCTGCCTGCTCCGGATGCTCGTTAGTAAGTGTTGATACAGGGGAGAGCACAACTTTAGTTAAAGTTATTAAGAGGCTAAGGATTACTGTTTAAAAATACTGTTGTGAGCGGCGGGGCCCGGTGTATTGGGGGACAATGTTATGGGGGGGGGGGAATCTGTGGCTGACACATATATAGCAGTGTCATCCACAGATCTCCCCCATAACAGTGTCATCCACAGATCCTCCACCCCATAATAGTGCCATCCACAGATCCCCCACCCCATAATAGTGCCATCCACAGATCCCCTCCATAACAGTGCGTCATCCACAGATCCCCCATAATAGTGTCATGCACAGACCACCATTAGTTCAAATCGCACCAAAAGCACACCTTTTGGTTCAAATATTTTTTTTCTTATTTTCCTCCTCAAAAACCTAGGTGCGTCTTATGGGTCGGTGCGTCTTATAGAGCAAAAAATACCGTACTTGCAAGCATATATACCATTTAATATGCTCAAGGCGAGCAGAAAGGGACGGGGAAAGGTGCTGCTGATGGTGCACGCAGAGGCCATGGCCCTGGGCGCGGTGAAATTGTGCCTGCTGCCAGAGCACAAGAAACACACTTATCCACGATACCTAGCTTCATGTCCCAGTTTGCAGTGCGGCGCAGGACACCACTCTCGAAGTCACACCAGTGCGACCAGGTGGTTGGTTGGATTGCAGCAGATAATGATACCAGTCAGTTAAGCACCACCCTCTCTTCCACCAAGTCCAGTCTCAGTAGCCAAGAGTCTGATTAACAGAATCATCACCCTGATCCTCCTTCCTCCCACTATGGAGAGCCTTGGCAAACAAGTGATCCCACACTCCGATATTCCAAGGAGCTCTTTTCATTGCCAAGTATTGCGGGCCCTACTTCCATCATGATTTCCGCCACCACCTACATTAGTTGCTTCAATCCCCCTTCTCCTCCTCCACCTCCTTCTCCACTTCCACCTCTGAATTCTCATCTGATGGCAACTTGTCAGCCATCAGTCAGTAGCTGGAATCAGTGTAGCACTGCAGTTGGGAAGCGTCAACAGGCTGTGCTGAAACTAATTTGCATAGGTGACAAACAGAACACTGCCGCAGAGCTGTGGCAGGGTATAAGGGACCAGACTGAGCTGTCGCTCTCGCCACTCAACCTACAACCAGGCATGGTTGTGTCTCATAATGGCCGTAACTTGGTGGCGGCTTTGGAGCTCGGCAAGCGCACACACCAACCATGCCTAGCCCACGTGTTCAACTTAGTCGTTCAGCGGTTTCTCAAAACCTACCCCAATTTGCCTGAGCTACTGGTGAAGGTGCGCCGCGTGTGTGCCCTTTTCCGAAAGTCATTACAGTTGCCGCCGGTCTGGCAACGCTGCAGCAGCGCTTGCAATTGCCAGTTCACCGACAGTTGTGCGACGTGAGCACGGGCTGGAACTCCACGTTCCACATATTAGCCAGGCTTTGTGAGCAGCAGAGAGCAGTAGTGGAATACCAGCTGCAACATGGTCGTCGCCTTTCCAGTCAGCTTCCGCTCTTCACAAGCGACGAGTGAGCATGAATGTCTGACCTCTGTGAGGTTTTAAGCAACTTTGAGGAATCAACACAGATGGTGAGCGGCGATGCCGCTATTATCAGCGGAACCATACTACTTTTTTGTATACTGAAACGCTCGCTGCTCACAATGAAGGCGGACACTTTGCATGTGGAAGAGGTAGAAATGGGGAAAGACAGTACACAGGTTGATAGCCAGACTACTCTCAGTTTGTCTTCTCCGCGTGAATTGGATGATGATCATGAGGAGGAGGAGCTGGAGACGGTTGCCTCCGCTACAGAGGGTAGTACCCATAGCAGGTTTATTCCATCTGTTCAGCGTGGATGGGCCGAAGAGGAGGAAGAGGATGAGGAGATTGAGAATCATCCTCCTGACGAGGACAGCAAAGTCTGTTGGGACTCTGGCACACATGGCTGACTTTATGTTATGCTGTCTTTCCCGTGACCCTCGCGTTATACGCATTTTGGCCAACATCTATTACTGGTTGTTCACCCTTCTCGACCCCCGCTACAAAGAGAACTTCTTATCTCTCATTCCTGTGGTGGAGAGGACTAGCAAAATGGTGCAATACCAGAAGGTCCTTGTGGAAAAATTGCTCGAAGTAGTACGTAGTTCCTTGGGCAACTGAGGAGGGGAGCAGAGGGGAACACACAGCAGTACCAACAGGCAGGGAAACACTCTCCAAGGCCTAGGACAGTTTCATGACACCCCGCCAGCACCCTCACCCTGATGCGCGGCCTAGTGTCACAAGGAGGGAAACGTTTTGGAAGATGGTGAAGGAGTACGTAGCAGACCGTGTCAGTGTCCTCAGTGATCCCTCTGTGCCTTACAACTATTGGGTGTCCAAGCTGGACATGTGGCATGAACTGGCGCTCTACGCCTTGAAGGTGCTGGCCTGTCCTTCTTCCAGCGTTTTGTCAGAGCGGGTATTTAGTGCTGCTGGGGGCATAATAACTGATAAGTGCATCCACCTGTCAACTGACAGGTTGACTTTTATCAAAATGAACAAGGCCTGGATTGCCCCTGACTTCTCTTTTCCACCAGAGGAAAGCGGCTGAACATAAAGGCACTTTAAATGTGACTTTTATGGTGTATTGAATACACTGTGTTCCCATGCACCCCTTCCACCACAAAAAAAGGCTATATGGTTCAATCTTCCTTTTCTCGTCCTCCTCCTCCTCCTCCATCATATCAACATGCTTATTAGTTTGCCCTCACCCCTAATGTTTTAGATGGTCAGATTAGCAGCAGACCCTCACCCCTAAATTTTTAGATGGTCAGATCAGCAGCAGGCCCTTGTCACAAATGCTTTAGAGGGTCAGCTCAGCAGCAGGCCCTCACCACTAATGTTTTAGAAGGTCAGATCTGCAGCAGGCACTCGCCCTTAATGTTTTAGAGGGTCAAATCAGCAGGCCCTTGCTCCTAATGTTTTTGAAGGTCACCAGCAGGCCATCAATCATCATTTTTCAAGTGTGTGTATGATGCCCTCCTTTATGTGTAATAAAGGGTGTATTGTAGTGCCAGATTCTTGTAATTTTTGGCAGCTCTTTCTCTTAGTGCACAGGCTTTATGAGTGTAGGAGTCCCACTACATGAACAATTGTACCACAATGTAAATGAGGCCCTCTATTATGTGATATACAGGGTGTATCGGAGTGCCTCTTCCTTGTAATTTTTGGCAGCACTTGCACTTTATATAATATAAATATACAGGAAAGAATTTTTCCTAGCAATTTTTCCTTTAAAATCGATTTTATCTTCTTTATTGTCAGTCTGTAAAAGTGGCGTACTACTCTGACAACATCGTTCCCAGCAGCAACCTGGGAGTCCAAGATGCAGCTGGACATGCTCCCCATGCTGTTCCCGAACCATTTCAGTGGCGTTTCCATCAATTTCTGACCTTTTCCTATGAACCAGACACCCTCCCCTCTTCAGAGCAGGGGGTGCCTAGTTTAATGCTCGGGTTCTCCCATTGACTTCCAATGTGCTCGGGTGCTCTGTAGAGCACCCGAGCATCCCAAAGTGTTGTACTTAAGCACCCGAGCACTTTGGTGCTCGATCAACACTGGTCACCACGTTATGACGACCGCCAAAGGTCCTTTGTCGGGTTTTATTCAATGAAGATAGGAGAGGACGGGCGCTCTACGATCAAGATGAGGTAAATAAAATTATTATTTTTTAACCCCGTATTCACCCTCTGAGCACCTGAATCTGAGTCTCAGATGCTGCCATCAGCGCTGAATGAGGCATCTAAGGGGATAACTGATGGGGGACGGTGCGATCGACGTTCCCCGTCATTGCACCGGCTCCATACAATGAAAAGCAATTTGTGACAAAGTAATTTGTCACATATCGAATCTCATGACAAAGTTCAGCGAAGCTGCCAAACCGAATTTTTCAAAACTTCGCTGATCATAGCCATCATGGCTTCCATAAAAAGGAATTGATATCATGGATATAATGTAGACATTCCAGTAGGTAACATTCTCTAGAAATCCACCAAACCCAGATTAATTTATCAGACTGGCAGAGAGTGAAGTGCTATTTATTTGTCAGTCCAGAGGACCAATGAAAGAGATACATTTTAAAAATATATCCTTATCTAGATTCAGAGATTGTAGATTAAGATTGTTAAATCCGAGTTGCATGATAAATCAATCTCAATTACCTCCTGGAAAATAGGATGAGAAGATTTTGTAAAAGCTATTGCTCATCTCCACTGAGTAATTAATCGTGTGATATTTCGGAGAACTATTTTGTTGAGTGTAAAATAGTCTACTACTATTTAAGAAGGGCGTACAAGAATCACACTAAGCACATGGCAGAAAAATAAAGTTAACTATAACTAGATTTTTCTTTAACTATAGAATGCTTGCGCCATCTTCTGGTTACCTTGTATCACTACAATCGGCAAATGTAATCTGTGTATATTTAATTTTAAGGATATGTCTACCATTTATTTTTTTTGCTGTTCCAGTGCATCTAAAATCAAAATGAAGCAACTTTAGAAATAGTCTTAATCAAGAAATATCTTATTGTTTTGTGTATACAACTCCTATATAGATCGATGTGTCTTCATGGTAATTAATGTGTAGTAAGTAACTATTGTCTACCCTGATTCTTATATATACAGTCATGTGAAAAAATTAGGACACCCTTTGAAAGCATGTGGTTTTTTGTAACATTTTTAATAAAAGGTTATTTCATCTCCGTTTCAACAATACAGAGAGATTAAAGTAATCCGACTAAACAAAGAAAACTGAAGAAAAGTCTTTTCAAGATCTTCTGTAAATGTCATTCTACAAAAATGCCTATTCTAACTGAGGAAAAAGATAGGACACCCTTGCCCCTAATAGTGAGTGTTACCTCCTTTGGCTGAAATAACTGCAGTGAGACGGTTCTTGTAGCCATCTACCAGTCTTCGACATCGGTCTGAGGAAATTTTACCCCACTCCTCAATGCAGAACTTTTTCAGCTGTGAGATGTTTGAGGGGTTTCTTGCACGTACAGCCCTTTTCAAGTCACCCCACAGCATCTCAATGGGATTCAAATCTGGACTTTGACTTGGCCATTCCAGGACTCTCCATTTCTTCTTTTTCAGCCAATCTTTGGTTGATTTACTAGTATGTTTTGGGTCATTGTCATGTTGCATGGTCCAGTTCCGCTTCAGCTTTAATTTTCTAACTGATGGTCTCACATGTTCTTCAAGCACCTTCTGATACACAGTAGAATTCATCGTGGATTCTATGATGGTGAGCTGACCAGGTCCTGCTGCAGCAAAGCAGCCCCAAACCATGACACTTCCACCTCCATGCTTCACAGTTGGTATGAGGTTCTTTTCTTGGAATGCTGTGTTTGGTTTACGCCAAACATGTCCTCTGCTGTTGTGTCCAAATAATTCAATTTTGGACTCATCTGTCCAAAGAACATTATTCCAGAAGTCCTGGTCTTTGTCAACTTTATCTCTGGCAAATGTCAGTCTGGCCTCGATGTTTCTCTTGGAAAGCAAAGGTTTCCTCCTTGCACACCTCCCATGCAAGTTAAACTTGTACAGTCTCTTTCTGATTGTAGAGGCATGTACTTCTACATCAACAGTAGCCAGAGCCTGCTGTAGTTCTCGAGATGACACTTTAGGGTTTTTGGAGACCTCTTTTAGCATCTTGCGGTCTGCTCTTGGGGTGAACTTGCTGGGGCGACCAGTCCTGGGCATGTTGGCAGTTGTTTTGAAAGCCCTCCACTTGTAGACTATCTTCCGGACAGTGGAATGGCTGATTTCAAAATCTTTTGAGATCTTTTTAAATCCCTTCCCAGACTCATAGGCTGCTACAATCTTTTTTCTGAAGTCCTCTGACAGCTCTTTTGCTCTCACCATGGTGCTCACTCTCACTTCAACAGTCAGGAGCACACCAAACTAAATGTCTGAGGTTTAAATAGGGCAAGCCTCATTCAACATGCAGAGTAACGATCTACTAATTATGTGCACCTGGTGTGATATACCTGTGTGAGATCTGAGCCAATTTAAGAGGGAATACATGTGAGGGTGTCCTATCTTTTTCCTCAGTTAGAATAGGCATTTTTGTAGAATGACATTTACAGAAGATCTTGAAAAGACTTTTCTTCAGTTTTCTTTGTTTAGTTGGATTACTTTAATCTCTCTGTATTGTTGAAACGGAGATGAAATAACCTTTTATTAAAAATGTTACAAAAAACCACATGCTTTCAAAGGGTGTCCTAATTTTTTCACATGACTGTATATGTATATATATATATACAGTACAGACCAAAAGTTTGGACACACCATCTCATTCAAAGAGTTTTCTTTATTTTCATGACTATGAAGACATCAAAACTATGAATTAACACATGTGGAATTATATACATAACAAACAAGTGGGAATCAACTGAAAATATGTCATATTCTAGGTTCTTCAAAGTAGCCACCTTTTGCTTTGATTACTGCTTTGCACACTCTTGGCATTCTCTTGATGAGCTTAAAGAGGTAGTCACCTGAAATGGTCTTCCAACAGTCTTGAAGGAGTTCCCAGAGATGCTTAGCACTTGTTGGCCCTTTTGCCTTCACTCTGCGGTCCAGCTCACCCCAAACCATCTCGATTGGGTTCAGGTCTGTTGACTGTGGAGGCCAGGTCATCTGGCGCAGCATCCTATCACTCTCCTTCATGGTCAAATAGCCCTTACTTTCAAAGTTTTTCCAAGTTTTGCCATAATACAAGTTCTAACAGTCTATTCAGTAGGACTATCAGCTGTGTATCCACCTGACTTCTCCTCAACGCAACTGATGGTCCCAACCCCATTTATAAGGCAAGAAATCCCACTTATTAAACCTGACAGGGCACACCTGTGAAGTGAAAACCATTTCAGGTGACTACCTCTTGAAGCTCATCAAGAGAATGTCGTTCTTTCTGGTGGTGGACCCAGACCCTACATGTACAACATGGTTCAACATTCATTTGAATAGACTAAATGTAATACCACATTTCCTCAGTAGCAGGCACTAAAGCTAGATTTATGAAATAATCTGATTGGATGGCTTTTGTCTAAAAGAGGTTGTCATAATCATTTCTATAAACCTGCATCATTTTTACTTATATTATTATATCACAAAAATCCTTGAAACCTAGACATGTTGCAGTAATTAATAAAATAATGCTTAACTTGTAGTCTAATGTACAGTTAGGAACCTGCCATCACCTAGGAATAATATAGTAAGTTAATGCAAAAATATATATCATATCAAAGAGGGACAGTGGAATTTGGGTTAACAGTTGAAACTGTCCCTGCAAAACCTACACTAATGCAGATGACATCAATGAGGAACACCAGCTTAGCCTAGGGCCAGGCCATGTGACATCACTAGTGTTGAGCGAAGAGAGCTGGCTTCATCCGAAGTAGCTTCGTTCAAAACTTCGGAATAATACTGTACGGAGATCCGTCTCTGTACAGTATTGGAATATATGGGCTTGGATGAGCCGTAGCAAGTTATCCGCAAAGTTTGAAGTGTTGAATAACTTCGGTAGTTGATTTTTTAAGTGGAAAACCACTTTAAAACTTGAAACCAAAGCCTCGGAAATGGAACCAAAGCCTGATATGCAAAGTTTCCACCCATGGGAAGTCAATGCCCCATTTGTTAGACTACCTGTACAAGCAGAGGAAGGAGGTCAACTATTTCTTAATGCTGAAAACGGACAGATCTACTCCCCGGAGTAACTTCCATATTAGCCGTTTGTTAGCTCATTCGTGATGTGCCATTTGCTCACGCCCTTGAGGATGAGCAGGAATTTTATACACATGTAGGTGGTTTATCTGCCCAAGCGACAGATCAGGAGCAGGAGGATCTGGAGGGCAACAACGAAGACGATGCACATGACCCCAACAGACTGTGGCAGTATGCAGTGGAGATGGAGGCAGGGAGGCTCTCCAAGTATCTTACGTAAATGGTCAGATGCATTCTGTCATGTTTGTGTAGTGTCAGGCACATTGTCAGGATTCAGCAGAGGGATGACTACTGGCTATCCACATTATTAGACCCTCGCTACTGGTCAAAAATGGGGGCATTTTTTAGACCTTCTGAGAGAGATGCAAAAATGGACTACTAGAGCGATATGCTGGTCATTGCCTATGAGCACCATCTCCCATCCTCAGGTAGTTCTGACCTAGCGGACCCTCTGCACTCATGTTCCCCTGCCAACACTGGTGGGGAGGGGGCAGGAGAAGCACCAGCTTCATATGCCACAACTTCAGTATGGAGTCTATGATGAGCAGTTGTCTTCAGCCACCTACTAAAGAAACTACTCAGCAGCAGCAGCAGAACATGCCGTAGAATCTTAACCAGCAGTTGGTGGCATACATGTACTGCACCCTGTCACCCATGATCCAAGATCCCAGGACTACTGGACATGTAAACTTAAAGTGTCGCCACAACTGGACAAGTTTGCCATCAACATGCTTTCCTGCCGAGCCAGTAGTGTGGCATCAGAGTGTTCAGTGTGCAGGGGACATAGCTACCACTAATAATCATACTGTAGTCTGCTGCCCACCGGAGTATTCTATAAAATGGGCTGTTACTTCTGGCCACATTCTGCTGCCACCATTCTGATGCTGCCACTCCCTTGTTGCCATCAGCTCACTGCCTCTACTGCTATTCTTACAATGGGGCTTCTTGGCCTACTGCTGTGTACATGTTAATTTTTAAATGGATATGCATGCCACTGGGCCTTGCCATCACACTGCTGTTTCTGGGTTCTGCTATTACTGTGATCTGCCACCATCTTGCGCTGTATGCCACTGCTGCTGCCCCCCTCCCTAGTCTGTAATGGCCAGAACTTGTTTCCTTGTTAAAAAAAAATTACTTCAGATGTAAATGGCCAAAACACCATCATTGTTGACAAGGTAGCACATTTCCTAGTGATCATTCACCATTCTTGGTGCCTTCTACTATACTTTTTTCCAACTTCTGGCAAGTGGATATGTTACAACTGAAGTCCTATATTCCTTTGTTCTCTTTTCTGCATGTATTTCCATTGGTCTTGTTTTGTTTAGCAGATCACCACTTATAAGCTCTGATGTTTCATGTACGTATTCCAGATATCCATACATATTATTTCTTATGCCTATACACACAGAGCTCCCCACTATGTGATATTGGTATAGTTATTACCTCATATCCTCCTGCGATGGTTGACTTTTCTTGTAACATTGCTCCAGTTTTGACGTTGTGCTGCCTTTTTGCCGCAGTCCTTCTATGGATCATTTTCTCATATTGAGATACGTTTATTTTTATTTTGCCCCCAGAGTGTTTATAAGTTACGGTATTTTACATTTGCATCTGATCACATATATATTTTGTCTATATACGCTCATTTTAATTGTATTTACCTAGGGTTTGAGGAAGGTCAACCCATTTCAAGTCAGCATTGGTAATCTTAAAATGACTGGGGCATATATGGCTGCTAGTGGTAACAAACAGTCTGTTTAATAACACATGGCACTGTAGGATTTTGTATGTGTTTTTTTAAATGGTCAGAAATGTTTTCGCTCTTTGGCAGTCATTTGGTTCTTCTGCATCTCTCCTGTCTTCTCATCTGAAAAATGGCTAAGGCCATTTTGATATATTCAACTTAATCGAATTGCCAAAAATTGGATTCAGATTTGACCCAAGTTGTTTGAAAACTTGGGTCAAATTCAGTTTATAATTGATTTGCTCATCTCTACTTACAGTGGGATGCGTTCTTTGATTGGAGTTGTTCCCTTTACCTGTCTTTTCTATCTTACCCGGACAACCATGTCAAAGTCTTCCAGTTGTGACTTGTATACGCAGAGTTTCCTCCTCAAGTAGCTTTGACTCTTTTTCCAACCTACCGAAACTCTCCATGCTGCCATCACTATAATTACACTAATTAGTGCCACACATACAGCAAATACATATATTTGGAGCCAAATATATATTGCCTCATACTGTACTGCATGGTCCCAGCATTCTGTGGGTTGCAGGCCAAAATGAGAATAGTAGGACAGGGAGCCCAAAACCCCGGGTGTTCCATAGGTTTCAACTCTCCTGGCATCCTATAGACACTCATAGAGTTAAAATTGGCAATGGCTTGGTGCTCCATGGTAATTCGATTCAGTCGATTCGCCAACAATAAATTTGATTAGTTACAAATTAACTTGTCACAAAATCAAGATCAATCAGGTAAACCCAAGCCACTCTGCCTAATCAAATTCACCTTACTTAATGGCCCAATCTCTGTGTGATGGCTTGGAAGTTAAGCTGCAGGGAGATTACAGGAAGAGTGTATTGCAGTGTGCATAACATCCACATTCATAGTTAATCCGTTCTGTAGGTTCTATGCCGTCAGTATTAAAGGTGTACATTATGGCTGTCTACATCACTGTGCAGTGCACCAAGATTCATAGTTAATCCCTTCTGTTAGACAAAAAGAAAAGCATACAGCACCCTTTAGTAAAGCAAAAAAAACTGCACATGTCCCTGGAGTGCAATGGCTACTTAGTGAAACAAAATAAAGAATTGGAGGCAGCGCCAATAATGTAGTGGAGGAAAAAAATGATTTTTTTTTATGCATGTTGTGGCAATCCAAACGCATGCTTTTTATTCCCCTCATTAATTGTAGATTTACTGTGAGTGGTCCCATAACAGAGTGGGGAGGATGGCAGCAGCAGTGGTAGTAACAGTGACAATAATTGCCCCATAACAGAGGGGGGATGGGGGCTAACAGCAGTGGCAGTAACATGGACAGTAGTCAGGCTCGAGATCAAATGTTCGCGATGTTTGCAGCGGGCCCCATTCACTTTAATGGCAGGCGAACCTGAAAAACCTTCAGGTCATATTTGCAGCCACCAAATACTTACTAGAAGTGTGCAAATAGTCCCACAACATGGACAATGACATACCAGAGGAGGATCAATGAAAATAATTCCCACAAAAAATATGTATTTTAATCAGGGGCCATTTTTATGTGTCTTAAAGGGAAACTCTAAAAAATGTGCTCTGCTGGAGCCTAAATATTTTTTTATTTTAGGCCACGGGAGTACAGGCCCCAAATATTAGGCATTCACCTGACAAAAAAGAACAAGTGATGATGTGGATGGAGGTACATTAGGCGGTCACTGGCTAAAATTTTTACTGTAGGCCAGTACAGGCCCCAAAACTTAGACAGTTACCTGACATAAAAGAACTTGTGATCATATGACTGGAGGTATATTAGGCGATCACTGGATAAAAATTTTACTGTAGGCCACTGGAGCAGAGGCCCCAAATATTAAGCATTCACTGACAGAAAAGGCCTTTTATGCCGCTGTGTATACATAAGACCATTCTTTGTTATGGGTGGTGGCAGATATGTGTGGGCTGACATGAGGAAATTCAATTACACGTGGTCATCACAGGTGTTGAATTTCTCCGAGATTCATGCCTCATTCATTTTTAGAAATGTGAAGTAGCCCACACTTATCTGTGCTTATCTGTCACGATCCCCCCTGCTGCGCTGAACATCCTTTCGGACAGGACACTCAACGAGGGGCAAGCCAAGAGTTCCATGGCAAATTGTGCAAGTTCTGGTCACAGGTCAAGCCTGAACATCCAGTAGTCCAGGGGTTTCTCGCTTCTCAGAGCGTCCACATCGGCCGTTAACCCGATGTAGTCGGACACCTGTCGGTCTAGGCGTTCCCTGAGGCTGGATCCGGAGGGTGGCTGTCGATTGGTTGGCTGCAAGAATTATCTCATATCCGAAGTGACCAACACATCTTTAAACTGCCCTCTTCTTGCAGGCGCCTGCAACAGCAGAGTGCAGCATTTCTCGAAGCAAGGCATTCTGCCAGCCCTATGTGATGCTGGTAACATGTCTGCCATTTTGTGCTTGTACCTGGGGGTCTAAGTACGTTGCCACCCAGTACTGGTCCTTGCCCTTTATGCTTTTTATACATGGGTCCCTCTTCAAACACTGGAGCATAAGGGCCCCCATTTGCACTAAATTGGAAGCGATGGAGCACCCTGACTCCTGCTCATCGCCCAGGAGAATGTCATCCTCAGTCTCCTCCCCCTAAAAGCCTGCTCTTCTTGCTCCTCGACCTCCCCGCAGCCACCATCCTCCTCTGACTCTTCTTCACACTCCTGCTGACTTCAATCAATATTTGGTGGAAGCAGGTATATCGCACCCCTCAATCAGCATTTTGTGGAAGCAGGTATATAGAACCCCTTAATCAATATTTGGTGGAAGCAGGTATATTGGACCCCTCAATCAGTATTTTGTGGAAGCAGGTATATTAAACCCCTTAATCAATTACTTTGAGTCATCCAAAGAACAGAAAACTAAAAAAAGAAATAAGCCTGTATTTTTAGCATCTATAAAGCCTCTTTCAGATGGTCAGAATTTGATCAGTAATTGTAAGTTAAAAAAAAACAGGAGTGGGTTCAAAACAGAGATAAAATGTAATATAAATATTTGCATCTCTTCTGTTTTGAACCCACTCCTGCTTTTGGCTTATAAATACTGATCAAATACTGATGCAAAATACTGACCATATTAAAGAGGCCTTATGCTCAATTTGCATCCATTTTAGCCATTTACATCTGAAATCAGTTTATTTTAAGGAAAAAAAGTCCTGTATGCAAAACTTTAATTGCCTTTTTCACACAGTCAGTATTTGGTCAGTATTTTGTATCAGTATTTGTAAGCTCAAAACAGTAGTTGGTCCAAATCAGAGATAAAATGTAATACAAATATTTGCATTGCTTCTTTGTTTTGGACCCACTCCTGTTTTTGGCTTACAAATATTGATCAAACAGTGAGCAAATATTGACCATGTTAAACACGCCTTACGGATGCTCAAAATACAGGATCCTTTTTTCTGTTCTACTGATGGATAAGAAGAATGGAAAAATGAACAGTGATGTCAACACAGACAAAAAGGGACAATAGTGGCCCCACAACAAAGTGGAAATGGGTGCCAACAGCAGTGGCAGTAAAAGGGACAATAGTGGCCCCATGACTAGTGGGGAGGGGGGCAGCAGCATTGACAGTGACAATATCCGCCACATGACAGAGTGGTGAGTGAGGCAGCAGCAGTGGCATACAGCACAAGATGGTGGCAGATCATAGTAGTAGCAGAATCCCAAAACAGCAGTGTGATAGCAAGGCCTAGTGGCATACATATCTTTTTAAAAATGTAACATGTACATATCAGTAGGCCAAGAAGCCCCATTGTGGGAATGGCATTGGAGACAGCAGTGGGTGGCATCAGGCGGGTGGCAGCATCAGAATGATAAAATAAATATATAAAAAATGATAGGCACATCTCTAACTGGAGCTGACCGAACATACTCAAGAAAGGATGTTCCACAGAGTTCAGAAATATAAAAATACAATTTATTACCCAAATAAAATAAAATTAAAAAGTGTTATTGGAAATAATAAAAAGAAAGTGCTAGGTATATATCATTAGTTCATAACAATTCATATCATTCCCCTATATAAAAAATAAAATTGTATACAGTACCTCATTATTGTTGACATTTTAGAGTATATTGATTGTCCTCATGATTAAATATAATAAAAAACATGCAAAACATTGCACAAAAAAATGTATACATACAGTTGCAAGAAAAAGTATGTGAACCCTTTGGAATTATATGGATTTCTGCACAAATTGGTCATAAAATGTGATCTGATCTTCATCTAAGTCACAACAATAGACAATCACAGTCTGCTTAAACTAATAACACACAAAGAATTAAATGTTACCATGTTTTTACTAAACACACCATGTAAACATTCACAGTGCAGGTGGAAAAAGTATGTGATCCCTTGGATTTAATAACTGGTTGAACCTCCTTTGGCAGCAATAACTTCAACCAAACATTTCCTGTAGTTGCAGATCAGACGTGCACAACGGTCAGGAGTAATTCTTGACCATTCCTCTTTACAGATCTGTTTCAGTTCAGCAATATTCTTGGGATGTCTGGTGTGAATCGCTTTCTTGAGGTCATGCCACAGCATCTCAAACGGGTTGAGGTCAGGACTCTGACTGGGCCACTCCAGAAGGCGTATTTTCTTCTATTTAAGCCATTCTGTTGTTGATTTACTTTTATGCTTTGGGTCGTTGTCCTGTTGCAGCACCCATCTTCTGTTGAGCTTCAGCTGGTGGACAGATGGCTTTAAGTTCTCCTGCAAAATGTCTTGATAAACTTGGGAATTAATTTTTCCTTCGATAATAGCAATCTGTCCAGGCCCTGACGCAGCAAAGCAGCCCCAAACCATGATGCCCCCACCACCATACTTCACAGTTGGGATAAGGTTTTGATGTTGGTGTGCTGTGCCTCTTTTTCTCCACACATAGTGTTGTGTGTTTCTTCCAAACAACTCAACTTTGGTTTCATCTGTCCACAGAATATTTTGCCAGTACTGCTGTGGAACATCCAGGTGCTCTTGTGCAAACTGTAAACGTGCAGCAATGTTTTTTTTGAACAGCAGTGGATTCCCCTGTGGTATCCTCCCATGAAATCCATTCTTGTTTAGTGTTTTACGTATTGTAGATTCGCTAACAGGGATGTTTGCATATGCCAGAGACTTTTGTAAGTCTATAGCTGACACTCTAGGATTCTTCTTCACCTCATTGAGCAGTCTGCGCTGTGCTCTTGCAGTCATCTTTACAGGACTGCCACTCCTAGGGAGAGTAGCAGCAGTGCTGAACTTTCTCCATTTATAGACAATTTGTCTTACCGTGGACTGATGAACAGCAAGGCTTTTGGAAATACTTTTATAACCCTTTCCAGCTTTATGCAAGTCAACAATTCTTAATCGTAGGTCTTCTGAGAGCTCTTTTGTGTGAGTCATCATTCTGTCACAACCAGACAGCTGAGAAGCTCTGACAGAGGCCTTTCAGAACCTCCTCCTTGAGTTTCTGTGTTGTGGTATTCAGCTCCTCCTCTCGTTAGCCTCTCTCAGCTGTCATGTGTTGGACTAATTGCTTCCCTTTAAATTCCTCCCCAGAAGGCTTTTCTGGGCGGCTTATACTACTTCCTGGAGTGTGTGTGCATGCTGACTCTGTTCTCCTGTTTGCTTCAAAGCTAAGTGTTGTACCTTTATCTGTTATTTTCTGTTTGCTGGATCCCAGGTGACCGTGACTCCCTCCGTATCTTGTGTAGGGAGCCGGTGGTCGTGTCCCCTCACTATTGTAGGGTGCTCAGGGCTTTATAGTGAAGGTTCGTGGATATGCAAACCTCCACCATTCGGATCTTTGCATAGGCTGAGCAGCCAGGGAAAGTGCCAGGTCTTCTGCAGGGGTCTCCCTTGGTTCCTTAGTTTTTGGATCCAGCGAGTCGTTTATACATGTTGCTTTGCCTTGTTTCCTGTACACCGTCCGTGACATTATAAGCCGCCATAACCGTCTCAAGCATGGATCCGGTTTCACTTTTCGCTGAACGCTTCCAGGGTCTTTCATTGGAGGTAGCTGATCTCCGTAAGACTTTTTCTCAGCTTCAAGTGACCGGTTCAGCTTGCGTTCATGGAGTTTGTTCTGAGCCTAAGATCTCGCTCCCGGATACGTTCTCCGGGGGTAGTGAGAATTTTGTGCGTTTTAGAGAGGCTTGCAAACTCCATTTTCGCCTTCTTCCCCACTCCTCTGGTGATGAGGAACGGAGGGTGGGGATCATTATATCGCTGCTCAGAGGTAACGCTCAGTCCTGGGCCTTTTCGCTGCCGGAGGGGGCACGGCCTCTCCGTTCAGTGGATGAATTCTTTTTAGCCCTGGGTCAGATATATGATGATCCGGATCGTATTGCTCTGGCTGAGTCTAAACTACGTCTATTATGCCAGGGTAAACAATCCGCAGAAATATACTGCTCAGAATTTCGGAGATGGGCAGTTGATACTGGTTGGAATGATGCTGCGCTCCGAAGTCAATTTTGCCATGGTCTTTCAGAGGGATTGAAAGATGCATTTGCCTTTCATGAGAGGCCTATTTCTTTGGACTCTGCTATGTCTCAGGCCGTTCGTATTGACAGGCGTCTTAGAGAGAGAGGAGAGATGTCCCCTTCCTATCATACTCGGTCCCAGGACAGTGCAGCGTTCTGTGCGCAGGGGTCTCAGTCGCCGTCAGCCCCTTCTGAGCAGGAGCCCATGCAGCTGGGGTTGATTGCTTCTGACAATAGAAGATTCAGCTCACATGGGAGGGTTTGTTTTTGTTGTGGAGGTATAAATCATTTGGCAAATATTTGTCCCTCTAGGAGATTCAGGCAGTTTTCTTGGAGTAATAAAGAAACAAACAGGAAAAAATCTTTTAAAAATGTTCCGTCTGTTACTATTGGCAGGGTTGAGGCGGAAATTGAAGGTTTTCCATTTGCTTGTAGTTCCCGTTTTGTCCTGCCGGCTAGGGTGGCGCTAGAGAGCAAGAACATTTTTTGTGAGATTTTTGTGGATAGTGGAGCAGCGGTTAATCTCATTGATAATTAATTTGCGATAACTCATGGTTTCCAGGTGCGCACTTTGGGAAAGGATATTCCTGTTTTTGCTATCGATTCCGCTCCACTTTCTCAAAAATCATTAAAGGGCATAGTTCACAATATCCGTTTAATTATAAGTGATGCTCATGTTGAGGATGTGTCATGTTTCGTCCTTAGCGGTTTACCTACCCCTCTGGTGTTGGGGCTGCCCTGGCTCACTAAGCATAACCCCACCATTGATTGGCAAGCGAGGCAAATAAATGGTTGGAGTGACTTTTGCAGAGAGAATTGCCTCATGACATCTGTTTCTGAAGTTGCTACTAAGACTGTACCATCTTTTCTCTCTGAATTTTCGGATGTCTTCTCTGAGAGTGGAGTTCAGGATTTGCACCCGCACAGGGAGTACGATTGCCCTATTAATCTCATCCCAGACGCCAAGCTGCCTAAATCTCGTTTATACAATCTTTCCCAACCTGAGAGGATCGCTATGCGTGCTTATATCTCTGAGAGTCTGAGAAAGGGACACATACGACCTTCGAAGTCACCTGTTGCCGCTGGTTTTTTCTTTGTTAAGAAAAAAGATGGTTCTTTAAGACCTTGTCTGGATTTCAGGGAGCTGAACAATATCACAATTCGTGACCCTTATACGCTTCCTCTGATCCCAGACCTATTTAACCAGGTTGTTGGGGCTAAAGTCTTTTCCAAATTAGATTTAAGAGGGGCATACAACCTGGTCAGGGTCAGAGAAGGGGACGAATGGAAGACGGCCTTCAATACCCCTGAGGGCCATTTTGAAAATTTGGTTATGCCTTTTGGTTTGATGAATGCCCCAGCCGTTTTTCAGCATTTCGTGAACAGCATTTTTTATCATTTGATGGGAAAATTTGTATTGGTGTATTTGGATGACATTTAGATTTTTTCTCCCGATTTCAAAACTCATAAGGAACATTTACGTCAGGTCTTGCTCATCCTGCGGGAGAATAAATTATATGCGAAACTGGAAAAATGTGTGTTTGCGGTTCCAGAAATTCAATTTCTGGGGTTTCTTCTCTCCGCTTCTGGTTTTCGCATGGACCCCGAGAAGGTCCACGCTGTGCTTGAGTGGGAGCTTCCTGAGAATCAGAAGGCGCCGATGCGTTTTTTAGGCTTTGCCAATTATTACAGGAAGTTCATTTTGAATTATTCTTCTATTGTTAAACCACTCACTGATATGACCAGAAAGGGGGTAGATTTTTCTTCTTGGTCAGTAGAGGCGCGTAAGGCTTTTTCTGATATCAAGGAGAGTTTTGCTTCCGCTCCCATCTTGGTGCAACCTGATGTTTCTTTACCCTTCATAGTTGAGGTTGATGCTTCTGAGGTGGGTGTGGGGGCGGTCTTGTCTCAGGGTTCCTCTCCTGCCAATTGGCGACCGTGTGCCTTTTTCTCAAGAAAACTCTCCTCCGCAGAGAGAAATTACGATGTGGGAGATAGGGAATTGTTGGCCATCAAGTTGGCTTTTGAGGAATGGCGCCATTGGCTAGAGGGAGCCAGACACCCTATTACCGTATTTACTGACCATAAAAATCTGGCCTACTTGGAGTCAGCCAAGCGTCTGAACCCGAGACAGGCCAGATGGTCGTTGTTCTTTTCTAGGTTTAATTTTGTTGTCACGTTCCACCCTGGAGTTAAGAATGTGAAGGCAGATGCCCTGTCACGTTGTTTTCCGGGAGGCGGGAATTTTGAAGACCCGGGTCCCATTTTGGCTGAAGGTGTGGTGGTCTCTGCTCTTTTTCCTGAATTGGAGGCAGAGGTGCAGGCAGCCCAGTCAGAGGCTCCTGATCTTTGTCCTCCTGGGAGGTTGTTTGTGCCTCTCGCTTTAAGACACAAGATTTTTAAAGAACACCACGATACGGTCCTTGCTGGGCACCCGGGGGTAAGAGCCACACTGGATCTCATCGCTCGGAGATTCTGGTGGCCTGCGCTTCGTAAGTCGGTTGAGGGTTTTGTGGCAGCCTGCGAGACTTGCGCTCGTGCCAAAGTCCCTCATTCACGGCCATCAGGTCCTCTCCTTCCCTTACCCATTCCTTCCCGTCCTTGGACACATCTGTCCATGGACTTCATAACGGACCTGCCTCGTTCCTCGGGGAAGACTGTGATTCTGGTGGTGGTGGACCGTTTTAGCAAAATGGTGCATTTCATCCCTTTTCCTGGTTTGCCCAATGCTAAGACGCTGGCGCAGGCATTTGTTGATCACATTGTCAAATTGCACGGTATTCCTTCAGACATAGTCTCTGATAGGGGCACGCAGTTTGTTTCCAGATTCTGGAAGGCTTTCTGTTCTCGCTTGGGGGTTCGGTTGTCATTCTCTTCTGCTTTCCACCCGCAGTCGAATGGCCAGACAGAGCGCGTCAATCAGAATCTGGAGACATATCTGCGCTGTTTTGTGGCGGAGAATCAAGAGGATTGGTGTTCTTTTTTGTCCCTTGCTGAGTTTGCTTTAAATAACCGTCGTCAGGAGTCCTCTGATAAGTCACCATTTTTTGGTGCATATGGGTTTCATCCACAGTTTGGGACTTTCTCGGGAGAGGGGTCTTCTGGTTTACCTGATGAGGACAGATTCTCCTCGTCTTTGTCATCTATTTGGCAAAAGATTCAGGATAATCTAAAGAGCATGAGTGAGAGATATAAGCGTGTGGCAGATAAGAGACGTGTGCTTGGTCCGGACCTGAATGTTGGTGATCTGGTGTGGTTGTCTACCAAGAATATCAAATTGAAGGTTCCCTCCTGGAAGTTGGGTCCTAGGTTTATTGGGCCTTACAAAATCCTGTCTGTCATCAATCCTGTTGCATACCATCTTGATCTTCCTCAGACTTGGAAGATCCATAATGTTTTTCATAAGTCCTTATTGAAACCTTATGTTCAACCCATTGTACCCTCGCCTTTGCCTCCTCCTCCGATTATGGTTGATAGGAATCTTGAATTTAAGGTCTCTAGGATTGTGGATTCTCGTCTTGTCCGCGGTTCTCTTCAGTACCTTGTTCATTGGGAGGGGTATGGTCCTGAGGAGAGGATGTGGGTCCCAGTGACGGACATTAAGGCCTCTCGTCTCATCAGGGCTTTCCATAGGTCTCATCCTGAGAAGGTGGGTTCTGAGTGTCCGGAGTCCACTCGTAGAGGGAGGGGTACTGTCACAACCAGACAGCTGAGAAGCTCTGACAGAGGCCTTTCAGAACCTCCTCCTTGAGTTTCTGTGTTGTGGTATTCAGCTCCTCCTCTCGTTAGCCTCTCTCAGCTGTCATGTGTTGGACTAATTGCTTCCCTTTAAATTCCTCCCCAGAAGGCTTTTCTGGGCGGCTTATACTACTTCCTGGAGTGTGTGTGCATGCTGACTCTGTTCTCCTGTTTGCTTCAAAGCTAAGTGTTGTACCTTTATCTGTTATTTTCTGTTTGCTGGATCCCAGGTGACCCTGACTCCCTCCGTATCTTGTGTAGGGAGCCGGTGGTCGTGTCCCCTCACTATCGTAGGGTGCTCAGGGGTTATATAGTCAAGGTACGTGGATATGCAAACCTCCACCATTCGGATCTTTGCATAGGCTGAGCAGCCAGGGAAAGTGCCAGGTCTTCTGCAGGGGTCTCCCTTGGTTCCTTAGTTTTTGGATCCAGCGAGTCGTTTATACATGTTGCTTTGCCTTGTTTCCTGTACACCGTCCGTGACACATTCACATCAGGCAATGCTTCTTGTGAAAAGCAAACCCAGAACTGGTGTGTGTTTTTTTTATAGGGCAGGGCAGTTGTAACCAACACCTCCAATCTCATCTCATTGATTGGACTCCATTTGGCTGACACCTCACTCCAATTAGCTCTTGAAGATGTCATTAGTCTAGGGGTTTTCTATACTTTTTCCACCTGCACTGTGAATGTTTACATGGTGTGTTCAATAAAAACATGGTAACATTTAATTATTTGTGTGTTATTAGTTTAAGCAGACTGTGATTGTCTATTGTTGTGACTTAGATGAAGATCAGATCATATTTTATGACCAATTTGTGCAGAAATCCATATCATTCCAAAGGGTTCACATACTTTTTCTTGCAACTGTATATAATATCAGGATTAAAAATAGTTACAAATAATCAATTCATAGATCACATAGAAATATTGCATATAAATATTTCCTGCTGCTGTATGATAAAGTGCTAATTCATAGATCTCATAAAGATATTTCCTGCTGCAGTGAAGTGAAAGTTCATTGATCCTGTCGATGTTACTGTTTATAATGATTCCACTAATTAATTGTGGTAACAAAGTCCAGTATCTTATTACTTATACCAAATTATTTTCCACGTTGTAGATAAAATATATTTATGAACCAATGAAATGATCACATGCCTTATAATTGCCTTCGGCGTTCAAATCATGCAGCCATATTCTTTGATCACGTGTCTACAGCATCTTGCTTCAGAGCTATTTCTCATATTAGGTAAGTTTGTTTCAATATGTGCAATGATCACTAATGTATTTACTTGATGTTGCGTAAATTGTACCAGACAGTTCTGTAACTTACCCGCTGGCACTTTGTATTGGGTTATATGACTTTCCCGCTCGTACCTCGTGTCGGGTTGTAGATAGCGGAGCTTAACTGTTCCGGTTCAGGTCTTGTGAATGTACAGAGCTGAGACCCACCACAGTGGTAATCGATTCTCAATTTGGATTATTCCAGTGGTCATTCAAGTTAGAATGCAAAGAAAGTTCTTCCACTGGTATCTTTTTATAAAAGAGATTGTTTTGCATGCAAAAAAAAGTGTTTAAAAAGTTTAATAACTGGCAGACACGTTTCAAAGTGTACTCACTCCTTCCTCAGTGGACATATTGTTTGATCAATTGTCCTCCCTTTTTATGTAGTATGTGAAGCCCAAAAAATTTAATGAATTTTCATATTATGATGGAATATAAGGCAATTTGCCAGCTTTCTATTTTTTTCTCATAATTTATATCCTTATTTCCATAGTCGTGATCATTTTTCAATTATTCTTTTAATTCACTTATTTTTACTTTGTATAATTTGTTGTTGTTGCATTTTTGCTGCCCTTTTCATGCATTTTTTTTTTATAAACAAGCGTTTTTTTTTCTCTATGGTTGCAATTTTCATTAGTTACCACAAGATATTTTTTGTTTAATTTTATTTTAAAAAAACTGATGAAATTAAATCATTAAATAACAAACTTAAATGTATATAATCAGGTCTGATAACTTTTTGGTCTCATAATTTTTAGTTGAGTACAATGTAACAACAGTGAATAATTTTTTATATGTTTGTGACCGTCTTTGATGGTACTTTATCTGCCATTTGTTAGATTATCCCCTTATGTCTTGTTATACATTAATTGCATATTTTCCTATAATCAAATAAAATATCATATAAAAACTAATCAATAAAAATGATAAATTTATATTTGTAGAATTATACATTAATTTATCTGATGACTAGTTGTCTTGTATCTGGGTTTAATAATTCTGTTCTAACGCATAGTAACTATATTCTTTTTATGTTCAAAGTAGTGATGGAAGAATAGTATGGGGGCCTATTATGGAGAGGAAATCGGGGTGCTGGAAAAACAGCCTGACCAGGATGTCCTGTCAATTCAAAGCACCCATCCCTAATCTACAAAAATCTGAACAATTTCATATCTGCGCTCAGGCCTCCTGGAATTAGTGTATCAAACTTTTAAAAATCTTTCTGGATTCCACCCTTGACATTCGTGCAACATGATTCCCTCCCCTTCAGTGACACTCCACCTTTTCCAACGATACGAAGGTCAGTACTCTTGGATCCTTGTTGTGTTTTTCAGTGAAATGTTTGGCTACTAAATGTTTTTCAAAACCATTTTTAATATTAGTTATATGTTTTTTTTTAACATCCATTTAGTTCTGCCTATGTATTGTTTCTTGCATGGCCATTGAATCATATATATTACATGTATTGCATGATATAAAATCTTTGATTTCCCAATTACAGTTGTTCTGTGTAGAAATAACTGTGGAAATATTTTTGGGACCTTAAAGTGATTTTACAATTGTTACATCTGTCATACCGATAAAAGCCTTCTAGTCCAACACAATTTGAAATAGTGTTAAATGTTCTTAAATGTTGTTTAATAGATGGAGCAACTTTTATACCTAAAGAAGGTGCTTTTGTGTATGTAATTTTTGGAATTATGGGTAATAAAGCACCTACCAGTTTATCTTTTAGTAGGTGGTGCCAATGTTTCCTAATAAATCTTTCCACTTCTTGTATTGTTGATTAAATGGTAGGATCAATCGTATTGTGTGCTATTTTTGTATATTTATTTCTTTAGATTCAAAAAAGGTCAACCTATCCATTTCTCTTACTTTTACTAATTATGTTTCTATAATGTCCTCTGGATAGTTTTTATTTCAAAATTGTTTGTTCATTTAGGGTACAATTTCGTTTCTAAACAGCAAATTTGGCTGGTTTGAATGTTTATCAGCCATCTTGGCAAGTGACAACTGGTATACAGAATAAAGCTATTTCTGGCTACTGCATTTTGGCATATTTTGCAAATAAGTGTATAATCTTGTACCGAAATTAATAAATCCAAAAATTCCACTTGGTTTATATCTATATTTGGGGTAAATTTCAAATTTATTGTGTTTCCATTTATGCCTTCCAAAAATATGAGTAAATCTTCTTCTGATTTATCTCAGATAAATAAAATATTATCAATGAAACATCGCCAGAGTTTCAGACCCTCCCCCAGCCTATTCCCAATGGTCTCATTTTCCCAATGGCACATAAATATATTGGCATAGCTGGGGCGAATCTGGAATCCATGGTGGTCCCCCTCTTCTGAATATTAAACTCTGATTCATAATAGAAATAATATGTGTTAAAGGGGTTGTCCGGGATTGGGGACTTAGGTTTAATTGTTTAACAAGGACATAAATATCTTCTACATGACTGTCCTACCTTCCCCATACTTTTCTGATGCCCCATAGTCATTAGACAAATTCTCAGCCGGAAGTGAGTCTTTTCTCACATTCAATGACATACCGGGTCCCTTCTGCAGAGCGAAGCTGCTTCTTCCGCTTCGCAGGGAGCCCGGTGACGTCACCATCAGCTGCAGGCATTATGCAGAGCACTCGGCAACAGATCGCGCTAAGCCACGCCCCTCCGGTCCAGTGACGTCACCGGACAGGGCGTGTTCACAATGAAGGAGGCAAGGGAACTATGCTAATTAGCATAGTAAACGCCTTCAATGCAGGCAAATGGGGCGGCAGGCTGGAGATATAAGCAATACTCTGAGGACTGAGCCAGGAGGAGTTTGGGGGCGTTACAAACGGGGGGGGGGGAGAATGTGCGGCAGGAGGCGGAATATGATTCAAGGGGGGCGGATGCATGGAGGACATGGTGATGTGGGGCAGGAGGCGGAATAACAATGAGGGGGCGGAGTCACGGCAGAGAGGAGAGTCGTCTGAATGCACGTGATGCCGCTCTGCACTGGGACCCACAGTGCAGAGCGGCAGGAAGTTAGACAAAAATAAACAGAGCTATAAACAGCGCATGGGGGACCGTCGGAGCCGTTTAGAAATGGCGAAAATACCTTAAAACATATGGGGGGACCTAGAATCACCTGTTAACAGTGAGTACACTTAAAAAAATAATAATTATTGATCCCGGACAACCCCTTTAATATAGGATGAATTCCCTCTACGGTAAATTCTACTTGATCATCCTTCAAATCTCCTCTCTGTGAACTGACATCCAAGGTTCCCAAAATACAGTATTTTTGATATTCTAACTTTTCAATGGTTTCAATGATCTGGGTGTTATCTTTAATGTATGAAAATGATTTTCTAACATATGGTTGTAATATTTTGTCAATATATTGTGAAAGATTTGATATTAATGATTCTATGCCTGATATGATTAGGCGAACCTGGTGGATTTTTATCATCTTTATGAATTTTTGGTACACAATAAAAAACAAATATTCTTTTTTTTTGCTTCCTGTTATGAATTTATATCCTTGTTCAAGTATACCTTTAAGTATACCTTTTTCAAAACCTTTTTTACAATGATCAACTGATAGCATCAGAATGGTGGCAGCAGAACGTCGCCAGAAGTAACAGCCCATTTTGCAGAATATTCTGGTGTGACAGCACACTACAGTGTGATCATTAGTGGCAGAATGATCTATTCTGTTGCATCAGGCACTGGCATATGGAAATCCTGGTTGATCCATTTTTGATTAATCTTTACGAAGATTAGTCTCTCAACATTTTGGGAGGAAAGTTCTCTTAACCATAACTATGCCCCTTACCGCACTGAACACTAGCTCTGATGCCACACTACTGGCTGGGCAGGAAAGCATGCCTATGGCAAACTCAGCATTTGTATGCCCGGTAGTCCAGGGCATCTTGAATCATAGGTGACAGGGTGCAGTCCAAGTATGCCACCACCTGCTGGTTGAGGTTCTGCTGCATGTCCCATTGCTGCAGTTGCTGGGTGGTTCCTTCAGTAGGCAGTAGGGTTGTTGCGGGTATCAAAATTTCGATACCCAATCGATACTTTTGTCCCGGTATCGATACGATACCGGGATTTCAGTTTTTTTCGATATCTCTGAACATGAGCGCGCTGCTATCGGCGCGCTCATGTTCTCTCAGCAGCACGGGGAGAAGGAAGCTGTCCTCCCTCCCCCTGTGCTGCTGCCGCTGCCACCAATGAGAAAAGAGGGGGGGGAGGGGCGGGCGCACTGCACCACCAATAAGGAGAGAGGGGCGGAGGAGGGGCGGGCGCACTGAGCCACCAATGATAGGACTATTCCCATTTCCCACACAGAGCGGCACCCAGCGATGTCTCAGCACTCACCATTAGTCCTGGGCGCCGCTCCGTTCGCCTGCAGTGCCCCATTACTGTCTCCTCTCCTGCTCCACATGCTGCTGATTACTATCGGAGCGATGGGAGGAGACATCAGCTTCACTAGTGGGCGTTCCTTCTCCCTGCGCTGCGATTGGACAGCGCTACAGCCAGGAAGAAGGAACGCCCACTAGTGAAGCTGATGTCTCCTCCCATCGCTCCGATAGTAATCAGCAGCATGTGGAGCAGGAGAGGAGACAGTAATGGAGCACTGCGGGCGAACGGAGCGGCGCCCAGGACTAATGGTGAGTGCTGAGACATCGCTGGGCGCCGCTCTGTGTAGCCTGAAACTTAGTCTGGACCCAGGAAAAGTAGTCAGTCAGTCTTTAACACAATACAGGAGGCGGGTGCCGGCAGCAGAATCGCATTACCGGCACCCTGCCGCTGACAGGGAGCTGTGATCAGAGGCAGTTAACCCCTCAGGTGCGGCACCTAAGGGGTTAACTGTTGATCTGCCAGTACCAGCCTCCTGTATAAAGGGGTAATTTATCATTGGTGGTGCAGTGTGTCCCCCCCCCCCTCAACCCCCCATCCCATTAATATCATTGGTGGCACAGTGCGCCAGCCCCTCTCAACCCCCCCAGTATTAAAATCATTGGTGGCAGTGGCCACAGGGACCTCTCCCCTCCCCCTCATTGGTGGTGCAGTGGCAGCTTCTGATCGGAGCCCCAGCTGTGTAAGCCTGGGGCTCCGATCAGTTACCATTGCAGCCAGGACGCTACAGAAGCTTTGGTTGCCATGGTAACATCCCTGATGCTGTGTGCACAAGGCACAGAGCAGCAGGGACAGTGTGAAGTCCTATTCACCCTGATAGAGCTGAATAGGACAAGGGATGAAAGATCCCAGGTTCTCGCCCCTAAGGCTACTTTCACACTTGCGTTCAGAGCGGATCCGTCTGAGACGGATCCGCTCATATAATGCAGACGGTGGATCCGTTCAGAACGGATCCGTCTGCATTATATTGTAAAAAAAATTCTAACTGTGAAAGTAGCCTGAACGGATCCGTCCAGACTTTTACATTGAAAGTCAATGGGGGACGGATCCGTTTGACGATTGAGCCATATTGTGTCATCTTCAAACGGATCCGTCCCCATTGACTTCCATTGTAAGTCTGGACGGATCCGCTTGCCTCCGCACGGCCAGGCGGACACCCGAACGCTGCAAGCAGCGTTCAGGTGTCCGCCTGCTGAGCGGAGGCTGAACGCTGCCAGACTGATGCATTCTGAGCGGATCCGCATCCACTCAGAATGCATTAGGGCTGGACGGATGCGTTCGGGGCCGCTTGTGAGCCCCTTCAAACGGAGCTCACAAGCGGACACCCGAACGCTAGTGTGAAAGTAGCCTAAGGGGGGAAATAGTTGTTAAATAAAAAGTGTAAAAAAAAAAAAGCAAAAAAAACCCCCACCAAAATATGAAGTATAAATCACCCCCTTTTCCCAATTTCACATATATAAAATATATAAATAATAAACATATTACATATCGCCACGTCAGAAAAGTCCAAACTATTAAAATATAAAAAAAAATCTAGGTGGTGAACGCCGGAACAGAAAAAAAAAAAAAAAAACTGTGCGATTCGCCATTTTTAAAAATGCGGAATGCACGTGGCTTTTTTTTTTTTTTTTTTTTCGTGTGGTATCGAATGGTATGGAGTATCGCAATACTTTTTCATGGTATCGAAACCGAATCAAAAATTTGGTATCGCGGGGGGGGCGGAGCTTGCTGCAGAGCTGTTCGGATGCAGCTCATGTGAGCTCTGAAGATAGCCAATAAACCTGCAATATAGCGGCGAAAAAAGGACTTTTTTGACCCTGAAAATCCTAGATCCTCACACAGGACACCTCAAGGGTCACCAAGATACCTTTTTCTTTAAATCCTGAGACGGAAAAGATTTGCGGCCTACAACAGACTGCCAAGCATCGGACTTTATTGGTGAGCCCACCCGGGCCAAAGCAGCCGTACCACTCGGCCTGCATGCCGTTTTTTACTGCCAGGGTTAATAGGGTCCCTCGGCTCTCAACTAGACCCTTTTGAGGAACAGAGACAAGAACCCGGCTCCCCTGCAACATCGCTAACTTTAACTGCGGGCTCATCGGTGCCAGAAGCCGGCGAAAGTAGTTCCGGCCGAGGTACACAACGGAACTGTAAGTTTTTTACCTCCATGTTCCAGCACGGTTGCCGATCGGTATGCTGCTACTATGCGTGAGTGCCAGAATTACCCCCCCTGCAATCGGCAGTATTATTGGGGACACTTGTGGGACTATTACCTGCTCTTCCAGACGCCTCCTGCACTGTATAGACGGGACCCGGCTGCAGCTCTAATAAGGAGATTCATCCGCCGGCCCATCACAGGCGGGAAATTTGAATTACACTGCACATTAATAGTCCTGACAGCACTATTCACCTGCATTAAAGCTCCTAATAACACTGGCATTTAGTTGCAAACCTGCCTGAGAGTTCACTGAGGAGCAACACTAAATGAGGACTGCCAACCGTGACTTAACTTAAATTAAAGGCACAGCAACCAGTATCTCAAAGTGGTACCTGCAGGGTTAAATGAGAAATAATCCTCTACGGGGACACAGGATCATCCCGTTTAAATTCACGCAGCCCTACACAAGTCTCCATCCACAGCAACTGTTTTTTCACCCCTTAAAGGGACAGTAACATATCTTCACAAATATACTAAAAAAAGAGAGAACCCTATCGTCCATCGTCATGAACACTTGAGGCTATAGCTCCGTAAATGAGATCGCCACCGCTGCTTTGTTAGCACAAACTGGCATTCAGACCATGGTAAAAATTGGCCCCAGACCAGGTGATCAAACCACACTGGATAAGAAAAACCCTACCAGTGGCTAGATGGATAAATTTATTAAAAAAGCTGCCATCCTACACGTCTCTAAGGAACCCAAAATGGCGCAAACTCCAACCCGCGCCCCGCGTTCAAAACAAAATGAACTGACAGAATATGCTACCGGAGGCGAAGATGATACAGACGACCTTCCAGTTTCACGCTCCTTCCTGAAGGATTTACTGTCATCCTCCCTAGCTTCCGCCCTAGAACCATTAAGCTCAGACTTAGCCTGCGAATTAAGCAAGATATATCGCAGGTGGGAGGACGTGTGGAGACACTAGAAATCACCCAAGAAGCAATTATCCGTCACCAATCTGAAGTGGCGCAGCGCTTCCAAGCTATTCAACAAAAGATGAACTGTCCTTTGCAATTCTCTGGAAGATCAAGAAAATAGAGGTAGACGCAACAATCTACGATTCCGTGGCGTCCCTGAAACTGTTGAAATCAGGAGATATTGCTAGGCACAGTGGTGCAAATATGTATGTCCCTCCTGGGTCCCAGAATCCGCGCATGAAGTAATCCTTGGAAAGGGCTCACCGGCGCACTAAGACCCAAACCAGCCCCCTCAGCTCCACCAAGAGACATTATCTGCAAATTTCTTAGCTTTCCTGTCAAAGAAGCAGTAATACTCAAGGCGCGACAGTCTAGCAAAGTATCCTGGGATGGCCAAGACATACAAATTTTCCAAGACCTAGCACAATCTACCCTGGATAAAAGAAGGTCCTTGAAACCTCTCACAAGCTGGCTGAGGGAACACAGGATTCCCTACAGATGGTCCTTCCCCTTCGGCCTGTCTTTCATGTACGAGAGCCGCAGACTTTCCATCTCCAACTATACCGACCTGGATCAAGTCTTTGAGCATCTTCAGATTGAGCCCCTCCAGATTGACAACTGGGACCCCATCCAGGACTTGTCTAACCTACCCGAATTGCCACATCCAGATGTCTGGGAACGTCAACGCACCCCAAGACGTCAAAAAAGCCCCAGAAATTTCAGAAGAACAACGTCCAGAAGACTACCAATGGACAATTAACAATCTTTGAATGTTCACCTTATTAGCCAGATTTTCCACACTATGGCGATCTCTCTAACATGTTCTTTTTTTTCCCCCAACACAACATAGGCATCTACATGCCTTTTTTCTTGCTAGTTACACTAGTAATGTTTGTTTCTAGTTTTGATGTTTCTTATTATGTTTCAGGATGTATCCCGCTCCGCGGACTCTTTAATTTCACGAAACTGTGGAGGATGTCACATACCCATCTGTCTTTCCAGAAAGATCTTGGACGCGTGTCCCTGGTGGTAAGGAGCATTGAAATTGCCCTTCCTCTCTCCATAAGGTAACATGGCGAACCTACAAATTACATCTTACAACGTGAAAGGTTTCAATGCCCCATCCAAACGTTGGCAAATTCTTTCCACATTAAAGAAAATGGGATGTTCTGTCCTACTCCTCCAGGAGACACATTTTAAATTTAACCACTATCCTAACCTTTCCCACTCTTGCTTCCCTACCTGGTACCACTGTGGAGCCAACTCCTCCGCCTCCAGGGGAGTGAGCGTGGGCTTTAGCAAAACTACCCCCTTCACTTACAGGGACAGCGTCCAAGATCCAGAAGGGAGATTTATTTTCCTAAAAGGTGACATTGCTAACCAAACTTATACGTTCGTTAATGTTTATGCCCCAAATGTCAACCAGGCCGCTTGGCTTCATAAAATACTTCAGACTCTAGATCACTTCTGTGAAGGTGTGATCGTCATGGGAGGTGATTTTAACCTTACGTTAGTCCCACCTATAGACTCCTCCTCCAAAAAGTCTTCAATTTCTAATAAGGCCCTCAGCAAATTGAGGAACTCTCTCCATGACCGCCGCCTGGTTGACATCTGGAGAACCCTAAACCCTGACGTTGAGGATTACACATTCTACTCTCACCCCCATAGGTCCTACCAGCGTCTTGATTATCTTTTAATTTCTTCCCAGCATATTCAGCTCTGCACTAAGGCCCAAATTGGTTCTATTAATCTCTCTGACCATGCCCCCATTTGGATCAATATTCTCACTCCAGATAGACCTCCTAGAACTTTTAGATGGAAGCTTAATGAGCAATTAATCCAATCCCTGGTAATAAAGAAAAGATTCTTACATGGTTAAAAGATTTTTTCTCCTCCAATGATACCCCTGGCATCCACCCCTATACCTTATGGGATACGCATAAAGCTTATATCCGTGGTCGACTTATCAGCCTAGGCTCTTACATTAAAAAAAATAGATTAGCCCGCATTGAATCCCTCCTGAAGGACATTAGAGATATAGAAGCCCTCCATAAAAGCTCCATGTTAGATACCCATTTAGCAAAATTAAAACTTCTCAGGACAGATTTAAAATATCTTCTCAATACCCAATCGGCCAAGTACTTCCTCCATGCCCAATATAAATATTTCGCCCACGGAGACAAAGTGACTAAATTTATGATGTCCCGCATTAAAAAAAGGAAGACCCAAAACTTCATATGTAAAATACGGACTAAAGAAGGAAACATGCTTACTGACACACAAAATATAGCCCGGAAATTCTCTGAATTTTATCACTCCCTTTACAATCTTCCCCCCCAGGGAAATATTAATCCGAACATCTCACATCAAGACTCAATAAAACTTTTCCTCCGCTCCATTAAAATCCCCCAAATCTCAGAAACTCAGATCAACTCCCTTAGCTCCCCTTTCACCAACGAGGAACTCCTCTCAGCGATTAAACAGCTCCCGAAAGGGAAAGCCCCCGGCCCTGACGGGTTTCCAGCTTTATATTTTCGCTCCTTTAGCCCCGTTCTTCTACCATACCTACTTAAAGTTTGTAATCAAACTTTGCGAGGTGACCCCCTATCCCAAGAGATGACCAAAGCCAATATCACTATTATCCCTAAAGAGGGGAAAGACCCCACCGACTGCGGGAATTATCGGCCCATTTCCCTATTAAACCTAGATTTTAAATTACTAGCTAAACTCCTAGCGAACCGCCTAGCCCCTATACTACCTCAACTTATCCATAGAGACCAAACAGGATTCATTAAAGGTAGGGAAGGTAAAGACAACACTGCTAGGGTAATAAACATTTTACTTCATGCCTCCAAATTTCACCTACCCTTGGTCATGATCAGCACCGACGCCGAAAAAGCATTCGATCGAGTTCACTGGAACTTCATGCACAGCACTTTAGAACATTTTGGTATCCCCGGCGCCTTTATACGCTCGGTCCAGGCCATGTATACTAGTGCCTCGGCGTCGGTGCTGGTCAATGATACTACCTCAAATCCCTTTCCCATAAAAAATGGGACTAGGCAGGGGTGTCCCCTTTCCCCCCTGTTATTTGTTATGATATTAGAACCCCTCCTTATCCAAATACGCTCTGAGGAGACCATCAAGGGTCTCAAACTAGGCGAACAGGAACACAAAATTGCTGCTTTCGCTGACGATCTCTTGATAATATCCTCCAACCCTGAATCCTCTCTTAAGCACATTTATCCTATCTTGGAAAAATTCAGCTATCTCTCCAACTTTAAAATAAATATGAAAAAGTCTCATATTCTCAGTATAGGACTCAATCACAAACTTAGATCCAACCTAATCCTTTCCTCCCCCTTTAACTGGGATTCTCCCTATATAACGTACTTAGGTGTTAAGATTCATGCTGACACAAATGTGCTATATAAACTAAACTATCCCCCTTTATTGAGCTCGATTAAAGATCAATTAGAGGCCCTAAATCCCCCCCTATTGTCCTGGTTCGGACGTAAAAACATGGTATTATCTCTCATCCTGCCTAGGTTAAATTACCTCCTCCAGGTCCTCCCCATTCCGGTTCCTAATTCCTTTTTTCAAACCTTGGAAAAATACATCCGCTCCTTTATTTGGAATGGGAAAAAGGCAAGAATTAATATAAACACCTTACATAGACCTAGAACCCAAGGTGGCATAGGTCTCCCAAACCCCCTACTATACAATAAGGCCATACTCCTCTCTAGAGCCTTGGATTGGTTTCGGAAACCTGACAACAAATCATGGATTAGCATGGAAACCCCTCCTCATCTTACAACCTTCAGAGCCCTTTTGGTAGATCCCCATATTAATATACTCTTACTCTTTAAACACAACCTCTTGACATTAGCCACTGTCGAAACTTGGAGATGGTTCCAAAATTCGAAATGGAGTTTTCCGTCCCCCTCCCCTCTTATACAGATCAGAGACATAATCAGCTTAGCTCCCTTAGAACTCGCACAAAGTGTTCCTAAAGCCCTTCGCTCATCAGACATCCCCATCCTCTCCTTATTACATAGGAGCGTGGGAGGCGCATTAGACAGAGAGGCCCTTGTCTCCTCATTACCGGGAATCGAGTCTTACCCTCATATGCTCTCTTTTCTGGTGACATATTTAAATAAACACATCCCCATATCCTCCCTCCTTTCAAACCTTACGTGGTTTGAAAGCCTTATCCATAACTCCTCCCCCCCGAGGAAACCCATTTCCTCAATTTACAGATACCTTAGTACAATTATCCTACCTCCTAGGCCCTCTTTCATAAATTCATGGGAAAAGGACCTAAATGTACACTTTTCACCTGAAGAACTCTCCATATTATTCAGAACACCACATATCTCGTCAAGATGTATTAGAATTCAGGAGAATGGGTACAAGGTGTTAACCAGATGGTACAAAACGCCTGATATTACATGTCGATACGGAGACGGTAATTCAGATAACTGCTGGAGGTGCGAAAAGGATCGCGGAACCATGTTCCACATTTGGTGGTCATGTACCTTGATTTCCGACTGGTGGAGGAAGATTTTTTAAAAAAGCAATGAAATCTGTAACTCAAATATAACCTTTTCACCTTCATTGGCCCTACTTGGTCTACCTCCGGATCATACGGAAATCCCCTCCCCCCTCCTCAAACTCCTTCTTATATCGGCCCGACTCTTGATCCCGACACAATGGCTAAAAAAAGATCCCCCCTCTCTAGACCATTGGTTTAACAAAATCGATTCTATATACAGATTCGAAGAGCTTGCAGCATGGGAAAACAGGACCCACCACAAATTCCTAGCCACTTGGGAGAAATGGAGATCCTTTAGAGGTTTTCATTAAAATGCCTCCTCTATCATACACCCCCCCCACCCCACCCCCCTCCCATCTTCTTAGACAATCCTCCAATTTTGGCCCTTTCTTCCGTTCTGTCCACGGACACCATCTACTAAAGTGTTGTTTAACATTTGCTCTGTTAACATACATCCTTATGTGTTGATATGTTTTGAATGTTCTACCAGCTATTGTTACTTAAACAATGTATGTATATCGGAGGCCTGCTCCTCCTTTTTCAAAGACCAAAATTATATGTAACAATTTTACATACTCAATAAAGCTTTTAAAAAATAAATAAAAAATTGGTATCGCAACAACTCTAGTAGGCAGATGAAGAAAACTGCTCATCATAGACTCCAAACTGAAGTTGCTGCATATGGAGCAGGTGATGCTCCTGCACCATCCTGAGGATGGGCGATGGCACTTGTAGGCAATGACTAACTGACTACACAGCATGTCTCTATAGTAGTCAATTTTTTCATCCCTCTCAGAAGGTCTAATAAATGCCCCCATTTTTGACTGGTAGCGAGGGTCTTTGCCAGGGACCCACTGGAGAAGACGTGGGGAAATATCCTTTTTAAAAATTAACTTTTATAAGATATGCAATAAAAAATACACCAGAGGATGCATCAACATTACAGACATACATACAAATAGGGGGTTCAATGATAGATACCCCAATGCTGGTAAGGCAAAGGTAAATAAAGGAACTGCTGCGCCTAAATAGACGCAAGCAGTCTTACCTGACCAACCAAGTAGCTAGGATCAGATTAGCAGACGTGATGCCTGGGTTAGACGGAGTCCTGTGTAGGCGTGCAGTCAGGGAAGATGTACTGTGCACTATCTCACCCTATACTTGGGGGAAGGGGTCTGCTCCCATACTGCCTGTCTACACAGAGCACTCGCCCTAGAAAGGGCGACCCCGTCAGGATACCTGTCCCTAGTTAAGGACCTGATCACTAGCACTAAAAATATATTAAATTACTACAGACCTCCCGACGTGGCACGTTTCTGTCGTGTCGACTCCTCAGGGGAAAAAAAGTACATGTAGGAAAAAACACAGTATGTACCATATGTACCCGCAGGTAAAAAGATGCAAACACTGCAGTCATATGGTAACAGAAAAAATCGGGCTCAGTTGATTAAAATGAGAGCCTAGAAGAATGACATCCATGGTGCAGGACTGCCATACTGCAGAAGGAGAGATGTTCCTCTGCTCTTTGGTGTGTGAGGATATGGTGGTCCTCGCTAAAGGTAATGTCCCTATGGTTCAGGGGGTTCCTCAACCAATACCAGCCACACTGATACATACCTTCATGGAGTTTAAATAGAGCCCATACGCGCCTCTTCCTGGAGGCCCGCCCTGTCAGCATCTGCGCCGGCGTCCGACGTCACGCGCATGCGCCGGCGCCTGACGTCACCCGCACGCGCCGCGCGGTGACGCATCAGACGCCGACGCCGATACCACATGACAGCGGCGGCCAATGGTATGGGGAGGCGGAGGGTGTTTTTTGCACAGTAAGAATGGCTGAAGTGCATTCACAGTTTCCTGGACATTTTTAACAGCTTTTGCAGTCCAGTAAAAGACTTGAGGAACTGGGTGACAACAAGATTGAAGACGTGTGCCATGCAAGGCACATGGGTCAGCCCTCCCTGATGTAGCACAGACAAAATGTTCTTCCCGTTATCAGTAACCATGGTTCTCTCCAGTTGGCAAGGAGACAGCCAGTATTTGATTTCTGTATTGATGATGTGGAGTAGTTCCTCCCCGGTGTGGCTTCATTTGTCCAGGCTGACAAGGTGCAGAACCATGTGACATTGCCTAGCTTTGCATAGGTGATATGCTGGAGGGCCACTGTGAACTGTGTCTAGAAGGAAGGGTGAAGATAAGGTGGAGAATCAGGAGGCAGAGAAGGACATTGGCGCAAAAATCTCAGCATTACAACGCGGAAGCAGCATTGCCATCGCCTGGTCAAGTTACTGGTGTGCTTGGTCCAGAACAATATTTACCCAGTGGGCTGTGAACGACATATATTATCCTTGACCATAGTTACAACTCCATACAGTATATCAGCGCTGGTGTGAACCCTACCAGACATCATGAGGCACAATTACCGGCCTATCTTCTGCTCAATGTACATATACAGGGCTAGTACAGCTATTTTGGAAAAGTAATGTCGACTTGGGACTCTCCACCTTGGGTGGGCACAAGCCATCAGTTATCTGAAATGTTCAGAATCAACTACATGGAAAGGGAAGGACGTTAGTATCAGCAACTGCACATTCAGCTTCTGCGCTGTAGGAGGAGTGCATGCATACTGTTGTCTTTTTGCAATCACCTCGGTGGTCGATTGCTGTGGAAATAAATGTGGAGGAGGAGCATCAGGAGCAATGGACAACATTGGAGTCAATGGGAAGGAACAACAGGTTCCTTTTGCTGACGTGGTCGAGCCCTTACTGCTGGAGAGGGTACAGGCTGGTGGGAGATGCAGCGGTTTCTGCATCAGGCTGTAATGCTAAATGAGAGGCAGTTTTCCCATGCCACTTTATACTAACGCTCCATGTGTTGACGCAGGTCTGTCATGCCAACATTAGCACCCTTGCTGTGCCTCACCTTCTTCACACACATCCTGCATAATACCATGCTAACATCCCCAGCGTCTTGGTGAAAAATTCTCACACTGGAGATTAGGGCATTTGGGCCCTAAAATGTCTATATTAGATGATTTTGGTGCTGTTTAAAGGGGTATTCCAGCACATGATGTAAAATTATAGCAGAAGTTATGCCACCTTACAGATTTTCCAGTGCTGCAGTTATGACAGCACCCCACTCCTTGCTACTGTCTCGACATGGCAGGAAATGGCAGGGAATGCAACTTAGCCAATCACTAGATGCAGCCCTGACCCCCCTCAGTGATTGGATCTTTTACACAATAGGGGAGATTTGTCAAACGTTATGTAAAGGAAAACTGCCTTAGTTGCCCATAGCAACCAATCAGATTCCATCTTACATTTTTTTAGAGCTCCTTTGGAAAATGAAAGGTGGACTCTGATTGGTTGCTATGGGTAACTAAGCCAGTATTTCTTTACACCAGTTTTGATAAATCTCACCAAATGTGTTTCTCTTTGACTGGCCAAAAAGTTGGAGGAGATTCTGTCTTAGGTCTTCAGTATTTGACTGAGAGCTGAAGATTTCTGTGTGTATTAAGACATATAGGCAGGTGATGGACAGTGATAGTTAGGCCACATTTCAATAATCAGTGACTGGGGTAGTAACAAAAGGTGCCTGACAGCCAGGGCTGGCGTCAGCACCCAGCATACCCGGGCAAATGCCAGGGGCCACTGCACTGAGAACATGGCACGCGCTGATAACATGGCATGTGCTGACCTCAGCATGCACCATGTTCTCCTGAGATGGCACAGTGGAGAAGGAGGGAGTCCCTCCCTCCCCACTGTGACGTGGCTGCCGCTGCCACCAATGGCGAGATAGTACTGAGGAGGAGGAGACATTGTGGCCACTGCCACCAATGATTATAATAATCTATGACAAGGCATGCACTGTAATTGAGGCCGGATGCCAGGTATGTGATACAGCCGGCACCCGCAACCTACATTTGTATTAATGGTTTAATTATATTCATTGGTGGCGAAGTGCGCTTCCCAACCCCAGTATTATAATCATTGGTGGCGCAGCGCGCCCCCCAACCCCCAAAATTTTAGTATCGTGAGAACCCTAGTGCCAAGGGCTGGGCGGTCCAGGTCTCAGGGGGGTGTCGGGCCGGCTGATATGAACGCTTCCATCAATACAGATGGAAGCGCTCATTGCTGGAGCGCATGGGAGCCAACGGTCCTTTCATTTACTAACCGCAGCTCCTTCTCTCCTCCAGGGCCAGCCATAACAGTGATGTTATGAAGTGTGTCTCACTGCTGCGGTGGGCCGGAGGAGAGAAGGAGTGCGGGGAGATCAGCTATGGTTAGTGAATGAAAGAACCGCCAGCTCCCCTGTGCTCCAGCAATGATAGGTATGTGAGGGAGCCACTGGGGGGGTCATTACACTGTGAGGGGGCCAGGATCATAATACTGTGGAAGGGGGCCACTGGCAGGTTCATTATACTGAATGGAGGACCATTGGGGTTCATTATACTGTGTGGGGGGTTCACTGGGGGGCATTATACTGTGTAAGGGGCCGCTGGGAGGTCATAATAATGTATGAGGGCCACAGGGGTCACTATACTTTCGGGGCACTGGGGTCATTATACTGTGTGGAGGGCCACTGGTGGTCATTATACTGTATTGAGGACCACTGAGGGTCATTATACTGTACGGGGGCACTGGGGGTTATTATATTGTATAGGGCACAGGAGGTCATTATACTGTATGGGAGCCATTGGGGTCACTATACTTTCCGGGGGGGCACTGGGGGTCATTATTAGTGTTGAGCGCGAATATTCGAATTGCGAATTTTTTTCTCGAATATCGCAATTTCGAGATTTCGCGAATATTTAGAATATCGTTCTATATATTCGCGAATTCGAATATTCGTGTTTTTTTAATTTTTTTTATTATTATATTTTTTTCTTTCCCACTTCTCTGTTCTTACCTGTCCTTTGGATTCCTGGCTTCCTGGCTGCTCCAGTCAGTGGCGTTTTCAACTTACTGCTATATTCCATATTAGCTAAATTACAATCTAATCTATATGTGTATTTTACGAAATTTCGCAATAGTCGAAATTGCGATGCGAGTAATATAACACGAAATAATCGCATGAAGATTTCAATTTAGCACTGCTATATTCCATATTCTAGCCTAATATGGAATATAGCTGTGCTAAGTTAGCACTGCTATATTCCATATTAGGCTAGAATATGGAATATAGCAGTGCAAAGTTGAAATCTTCATGCGATTATTTTGTGTTATATTACTCGCATCGCAATTTCGACTTTTGCAAATGTTCTTAATATTGCTCTAACTTCGTCTTTTAGAATATTCGTAATATTCTGAAAGACGAAGTTAGAGCAATATTACGAATATTCTAAAAGACGAAGTTAGAGCAATATCACGAAATTTCGTAAAATACACATATTAGCCTAGCCATAGTCAATTAGCATAGGAACGTTGCCTTATACTATCAAGATAAATAATCGCAATACGCTGAAAAAAAAACGCATATTATTCGCGATAATTGGAATAATTACGAATATTTGATTTCGACGAATATAACACGAATATTCATTCGAATATTCGCGAAATATCGCGAAATCGAATATGGCACCTCCCGCTCATCACTAGTCATTATACAGTGTGGGAGCCAAAGGGGGACATGTAAATGTAAAAAATGCCACAAGGGCGGCCACTGAGATTTATCGTTCAAGGGCCCACATGATCCTAGAGTCGGCCCTGCTGGCAACCTCTGCATGTTACACACAGGTATCTTCCAGAGACTGAAGATTGAAGACAGATTCTCCTTAGCAACGTTGTTACAGCTTTGCTAAGAATACTCTTTATGCCCTGTTTTCTAGTAGAAAGAAACATCTTTCCCTAATAAAGTACATTACAAAAATGTTTAACATCCTTGTCCCTTACACTTTAAGTAAATGCAGAAATACCTTATACCTTATTGGCCCTGCAGTACACAAACTGACCTTAAGATGGCACATATTGTTTTTCTAAGGCAAACAGACTAGTGGACCAGTTTTACCTGATCATTTCATTTTGCAATTCAATTGTAATAGTAGTAATCACAATGTAACAATATAACATTAACAACAATGTAACTTATGAAATAAAACAATGTACTGTAAATGGAATACACTGAAACCTCCCCAAAAGACTATCTCAGTCCCATCATACAGTATGTTATGAATACTATACCACACCATCTTCTTTGGAAAAAAACAAACAAAAAAAAAAAAACTCTAGAGGACCACTTTTTAATGCCATTTTGGGTGGCCATCTAAAATTGTATTTTTATTTATTTTAATTAACCCTTACAGGACCTTGTGATTTTATCTTTTGGGTTTTTGTTTTTTACTTCCTGCCTTCCCAGATCCATACATTTTTCATTTTTTCATTTACCGTATGAAAGGTTGTTTTTTTGCAGGACAAGTTGTACTTTTTAATTACATCATTTACAATTGCATATGATGTAGTGGGAAGCAGGAAAAAAATCCAAATTGTGCGGAATTGAAAAAAAAAACAAAAAACGGTTCCACCACTGGTTTATGGGTTTTGTTTTTATGATGTTCCCTATGTGGTAAAACTGACCTGTGCCCTTCTTTCTCTAGGTCTGTATGATTGCAACTATACCACAGTTATACAATTTTTCCCCGATTTCAACCAGGGGAAGGTTGCCCGGGCCAGGCAGCATACAGCATCTGGTTTTCGCTCTCTCAGATGGCGTGGTCCCATTTGACCACAGCATCTGAGGGGATAAATGTCTGAGATCGGCATTACTGCCAATCACAGACATTATCTCTAGGCCTCTGCTGTTTAAAAAAAACTGCATAAACCTAGTTGTTATGGCTCCCACTGTGCTCCTGAGTGGGCACCATCTTTAAAGACCGTAATACCTCAGTTCATGTAGGGAGAAGTCCGGAAGGGGTTAAACATCTTGTAAATAATATAATGAAGACTGAAATCAGATACTAAAATATAACCCTTGGCAAGACTGAATAGACTCCTAGAACTATTAATCATCTGTATAGTCAGGCAGTTTGACCTGGAATGCATCATTGGTTAGGCACAGTTAAGGCTGAGTTCACATATGAGTTGATTTTTCCATTGTTCTGTTCAAAGGAATAAAAAAGGAATAAAAAGTAATGGAGACAAAGAGAACATCATCCATTTTTATCCTCATTCATTGACTTAAATGTTGGGGAAAAATGAAAAGCTCCTTCAGACGGGACTGTTTCTCCTGTCAAAAATAAGTGAAACATGATGGAACTGAGTCAAACTAAGCATAATAGATACTAATATTACACCACTAAAATAAATTGTTATAATTAATGTTAATGAATCAAAGTTCACGAAGTGGACTTCGAACTGAATTTCATGAACAATTCGACTTGCCGCAAAGCCAAATTTCCTTGTGCTTCATGGTAATGAATCAATTTTCCCTGAAATGGCAGTAAAAATAAAAAATTCATACCTCATCCATTTGAGCACGAAGAGGCCACCGTGCCCATCTTGTTGGAAGAATCGGCACTGGATCTTCAATCAAGATGGCCGTGGTGGTCTCTTTGCAATCAAATGGATGAAGTAAGTACAATTTAATATTTTTTAAATGAGCAATTACTAAAATGCTTTAACATGGATCTCAGATGCCGTGATCAGCGAGGAGTTTAATGATGGGAGGGCGGCACAATCGCCGTTCCCTGTCATTGCACCAGCTATTTACAAAGAAATGTGCTTCCTTACTAAGTAATCCAAAGCAATAACTTTTCTCATCTCTAGTTATAATAGCAGAAATTTGTTTGTCTGTTCTCTTCCACTGCATGGCACCAGCTTTATGATATTCTACTTTGTTTTGGTACCAGGTGATTTGTTTTCCACTGTGGATATGGCTCCTTCTCCATGTAGCTGGTAGCAGTGCAGTGAAGATTCAATGTGGTCACATGACTTCATGGTACTGACTTGGATTGCGTGGAACTCTCCCGATTAGGTATAAAAAAAAGTACCAGGTGCTGTTTTTACCTTTGGTCTAGTGTAAAAACAAAAATCAGGAGAGAGTTGAGTAAAGTTGAGCCATTTCCATGTAGTGGAAAAGGGGCTAAAATTCAGCACAATAATCAATAAATACTACTTAGAAAACCAATCAAAGATGAATGGGTCACTCAATGAACAAAGTAATTGCAAAATTACATGATTTTTATAGAAAATTACACAAAAATATGATTAGCACAAGCCACAGGACATTTAAAAACATTAAAAACCAAAAGGAGCGATGGTGGGTGGTCGGTGTACCATAATAAAGTGCAAGTGCAATATTAATGGGCAGCCTCTGATGGTAAAAGTTGGTTTGACCAAACAGTTCAAGCTCAATGATAAGTAATGTAAAAATTCATATTTCAGTACATCAAAAACACACATTGCCATGTTAGTGATGTCACATAACGCACACCACATAAAATACATAAGGCATAAGAGCAGTAAAATATTATGAGCACAGTACAGATACTGACCAACCGAACTCAGACACCGCAAACAAACACCACCAGTCTACTCCCCAACGCACGTTTCGCGTTAGCTTTTTCAAGGGGGTACTGGCTGGTGTGGTGGGACTGGCCTTTTAAATGAATCGAGGTACTACATCATGTCCACTGATAGGTTAAGATTATAACCCTCATTGACTCGGTACTTCTATTTGTGTGGCCTATCACGCCTCCAGTGCACCTCACCTGAATCAATTAAAATTGAGCTTGAACTGTTTGGTCACACCAACTTTTACTATCAGAGGCTGACCATTAATATTGCACTTGCACTTTTATTGTACACCGACCACCCACCATCGGTCATTTTGTTTTTAATGTTTTTAAATGTCCTGTGGCTCGTGCTAATCATGTCTTTGTGTAATTTTCAATAAATAACATGTAATTTTGCGATTACTTTGTTTCCATATGTGTCCTTGTTCATTGAGTGACCCATTCATCTTTGATTGGTTTTCTATGATATGTTCAGGTGTGGTCCTAGATTTTGGTTTTGGGATTTATATAGGTTTCTTACCAATAAATACTACTTGCCAATTCCCTAAACTTTTGAAACAAATAAAATATATATAAACTGGATTTACATCTAACAAGGAAAAGAATGCTTGATGACTGGCCATACCTCTTATTCTTACAAAACTGTGTTGTGCAGCCTGGTTATATTGATGACCTACCTTCTTCAGCTGTTTGGAGAGGAGGCAGCACTCCATGTGGTCTTGGGAGTGCTGAGGTATGTCACACTTTCAGTTGACTCTGCGTTTGGAGGATAAGGATACAGTTGAATGCAATCACGAAGGAGGGAGCTGTCAGGATCCTGCTCCACCGTTGAGCCGGCTGGTGCTCTCCGTTGCAGGCAGGCGTCATGCAGTGATGCCTGCCGGGCGAAATAGGAGAGCACACAGGCCAGGAAATAATGATCATTCTCTGGCCTACATGCTCTGTGCTCAACTCCGAATCACTTCATCACGCCTGCTGCTGAGGAGAGCATGATGTGGAAACGGGGGAACAGGGCTAGGTGAACTTTATTTTAATTTTATTAAAAGTTTAGGCTTCAGTGTTGTAAGGGGGGGGGGGTAATTAAAGGGGCTACACTTTTGTGAGGTGGACACTAACTAAGGGGGGCTACACTATTGTAAGATGGGCACGAACTTAGGGGGCTACATTATTGTGAGATGACAGCACAGCAGCACAATTGTGAGGGGGCACTAAGAGGCCATAACAACTGTGTGGGCACACTAAGAGGACATTATTGTGTAGGGGCAACAAGAGGGCATAACTTCTATGTGGGGGCACTAAGGCGGCATAGCTATTGTGTGGGCACTAATGGGCATAACTACTATGTTGGGGCAATAAAGGGGCATAAATACTGTGTAGGGGCACTAATGTAGCATTCTATTGTGAAGGGGGCACTAAAGGAGCATAGCTACTGTGTGGGGCCACAAAGGGGACTGGGCAGGGCAGGACATGTATAGAAATGCATTGGGCGTAGTTAGAGGCGTGGCTTAGTGACTAAAAAATTACACGCTGCACTCAAGTCCGCCTTCTTCCCATTTCGCACAGCCGCATTCTTCTTTTTTAAATCTAGCATTCACAGCAGTCTTCTCTTTTTCCTTTCTTGTAGTTACCCTGAACTTATTGTGTTCACACTAAGACATTATAGGCCAAAAGATTGCAAAGGGTTCACAAACTTTCTAGCAATTTATGAACTGTATAATACTGTATATTCCAGTGTCAAAGCTTAAAGGGGTTATCCAAGAATTTGATATTGATGGCCTATCCTGGTAGAAGAGGCTGCGGCTCTCTGTGAGCGCTGCAGCCTTTTCCTAGGCCAGTGACATCATCGTAGGTCAGTCATGTGGCCTAGGTGCAGCTCAGTCCCATTCAAGTGGATAGGGCTGAGCTACGCCTACACTACCAAGCACAACCACTATACAATGTACGGAGATGTGCTTGGTAAGCTGTGTAAAGACTGGTGAGGGCAGCAGGCTCTTCAAACAGGTTATGGGTGGAGGTGTTGGTAGTCAGACACCACCAATCTGATATTGATGACCTATCCTGAGAATAGGCTATCAATATTATATTCTTGGACAACCTCTTCAAAGGATGATATTGCAATCTGTATTGTGTCCACTAGGTGTCGCTATAACACTGAAAAAAAGTACAAGTGTACAGAGCGTGTCTCTTGTAATAGCATGCTATGAGTAAGAACCATTTCAACTACCTTCGAAACATGTCAGCGAGATGACCAGGGCTCTGTGTCAGGTAAATGTTTAATAGATTTTTTTAATAAATGATGATTTTATGCTAAAGATATTGCTCTTGAGTGCCAGAGATTTTTCCTCTTCTATCTGTTGTAACAGGACATGTCAAGTCCACGTGAATAAATAAAATAAAATAAAATAAAAAACATCATTGCTTCATCCTTTTGTACAAATGCAAAAAAAAAAAAGTAAAATTACCCCCTATTTTCCAAGCAATTGTATCTGTCATGGAGCAAAAGTTTGTAAATCTGAAAACAAACAGTTTAGGACTAGGACAGCAGTATTGTATTTTTCAGTTTGTAGCCGTACAAACAATTCTGACATTACTATTATTACTGAAATTAGTTTTACCAAACATAAAATCCTAAATGTATGGGAAGTTGAATGACAATTATGGCAGTAAAATAAATGTGTATTCTTTAAATTGTTACTCGGTAATTCATTTATTAAACGTTGTTTTATTCGTTTATTTCTTCCCTGTAGTCACGGCAAAATCCCTACATAACACATGCAGAGTCAGCAAGTGGATTCGGTAAGAATATGCCTCATATACAGGCGAAACTCAAAAAATTAGAATATCGTGCAAAAGTTCATTTATTTCAATAATGCAACTTAAAAGGAATTGCATTAATGCAACTTAAAATTATAATATTGTGAAAGGGTTCAATATTCTAGACTCAAAGTGTCAACCCCTAGACAGCTAATTAATCCATACCCCCTGAGCAAAGGGGAGCTGAGATTGTGACTTTGGGGTTTCATAAGCTGTAAGCCATAATCATCCAAATTATAACAAATAAAGCCTTGAAATATCTCTCTTTGCATGTAATGAGTCTATTTCTTATGTTAGTTTCACTTTTTAAGTTGCATTACTGAAATAAATGAACTTATACTGCCTATCCTTCAGGATAGATCATCAATTACCAGATTGATGGACGGCAACCCACCAATCAGCTGTTCCGGGAAGCTAAAGAAAACTATACAGTAGACATAGTTGGAAACATGGCTGGAGAGAAGGGTCATGAATTTGGCATGGGGAGCCCACAAAGCACTGAGGTAAGGGGGGCGCAAGCTGAACTCTTGCACCAGGGCCCACAAGCCTTTAGCTATGACCTGAATTGGACCTTAACTGCAGCATGCCGGCACCAGAAACTGCACAGTGGATGGAGCCTTCTGTTTCCAGATCATCAACTGTGTCGTTTCTAGCACCGAGAGTTGTCCAAAACAGCTGATTGGTGAGGATGCCGGGTGTCGGACCAACACCAATTTAACTTTGATAATCTCTGCTTAGGATTAGTCATCAATATCTAAGTCCTGGAAAACTCATTTAAAAGCAGACTAGCAAAAAAACTATCTACTGGTCCTTCAATAATTTGGAAAACCAAGTAGCACATTAGCTTTTGGCACATTTTGTGCGATGGGAAACAAGGCACCTACTTCACTGGACCATATTACTTATCTTGTACCAATCTCATAGTACGAGCTATATTATATTCTAGACAATTATGATGGTTGCTTTCGGAAACAGACAGCAAGTCTGATGTTAGGTAAAATGCAATGGGACAGTTCACTTTCCCAAAATCAGATTACTGTACAATGCCTAGCTCATTGATGGCACTTGGCATAATGCATACCACTCAACTTTTTGAATGTTCAAAAAGTGTGAATGATCCATTTACTGGCTGATGCAGGTCATTGCTGCAGCCACTGAGCACCATTCACAGCCATTTAAAGATAGTAGCAGAAGTTGAGAATAAGTTATTTTAATTTTTTTTTTACAGCATGTGCAGCCCCTGGGACAGCTTTTTTTTATTTTATTTGCGCTTGCATATCCCTTTAAATATTAGTATACAAACCATCTACTTAGATTTGATATTTAAATATTTTAATTGTACCAAGTAATTAAAAAATAAATAAGTTGAGGCCTAATGTACAGTTAAATGCATATTTATTTCCCAGTTAAAAAAGAGGGACATTCGAGGATCAGAGAGGGACCTAGGCACTTTGGTAACAAAAAAAGGGACTGTCCCTCCAAAAGAGGGACACAGGAATCATACATAATGGACATCATCAGCAGGCTCTTAATGGAAAATGAACCAGCAAAGAATGCTGGGTGATTTCAGGTCTGAAGCTTGCAAAATTTTGAATGCAGCTCTGGACTATAATACTTGTTGTAACTCGGACCAAATAATACAGTATATTGCATTTAAAAAAGTTGGACAATGTTTTATAACTTCCATATATAAACTGCAAAATGGTCCCTGAAGGTGCACATAAAAATGTCTCAACATAACAGATGCCCCAACTCTTCTAAACTGTATTACATAAGAGATATAAAAACACTTCTTGCTGGAGGCACACTATAAATATATGGCTTGGAAGCAAAGAAGAAGGACATGGGAAACTGAATTGAAAGTTTGGCCTCATGAGAAATATTTCATAAATTATAATCTGTATTTAAAGTGCTGTCCTATGTAATACACAGCAGGAACCTACAAGCCAGGCATTCAAAAACATCTCCAAGTACAAATACATCAACACCTCCAGTGCTCTGTCTAGTGTCAGTAGAAGGGACACATCCACTGTGCACTCAGTCAACACTCCGGGAGCTAACAAAATACGAGTGCATTATTTATGTTGTTTGTATATCAGCATTCCAGTCCCTAATGCAGACAGAGGAAGGTCTCCGTGGACCAGAAATGACGACATAGACCCCTCTGAAATAAATCACTTAGAATTTTGCAACAACTCGGAACTGTTGAATGATTACTCCCATGACTAGGACTGCTTTGCTTTCTGGAACTTGGGTAATTTTGTTCCATTTTTATGTCATCAAGCAGCCAAATAAAATAAATTCATCATACACATGTAAAAAAAATAATGAATGGAGCTGTACTATTCTTCCTGGTAATATCACAACATGGTGGAAATTCTGAACTATACTGGAAATCTGTCTATCTTTAACCGCTTCCCTAGGGTTTTTAAAGTTACGCCTATTCCAGAATCATGCTGATGCCATAGCTGCTGGGTTCCTACTGCTTCACTCAGCACATACCCAGGGCTAATGTCTAATGTAACCCCTCAGACGCCGTGGTCACATGAGCATCTGAGGGTTAAAACCCAGAAAAGCTGCACTTCCGGGCCTGCAACAATCAGGGGAGCTGTTCATTTGCTGTGAAAGGCCAGAGCCTGCTGTAGGTTCCTATGCCTTTTACAGATATATTCCAATGTAGGCCTGCAGGTGGCAGCATTGGAATATACTGAACTTTCTATTTAGCAATCCATTAAATTCCATAGCGAAACAGAAATGGCAATATAATGATTGCTTGTGGATAGATCACCAGAGGCCTATATTTTTTTACAAATTTATATAATACATAATAAATATATAATATTATATATAATAAATAAGAAATATACAATATGAAAAAATATAAAAATATAAAAAAAATTAAATCAACCCTCTTTCCTCAAAATTAAATACAAGATACAAATAAAGAATAAAAAAATAAACATGATAGGCATTGTCACATCTGAAAACCCCCATACTATTGAAATATTAAAGTATTTATCCGATACGGCCAACAGTGTAATGGAGAAAAAAAATGAAATGGTTAATTTGCTGTTATTTTCAGCTTCACTTCCCCAAAAAATTTTGAAAAAGAATATAATGATATAATCAAAAGTATAAATCAAGAGTACAGTTCGTCCCAAAAAATTAAATAAGCCCTTATACAGCTGTGTAGATGTAACTATAAAAAAAAGTTATAAGGGTCAGAATATGGCAGCCCCAAACTGAAGAAACGTGCAGGCATGGCGCATGCGTTCTCGCTATTCTATTGCAGAAAAGAGCTGGTCAAACACGCTCAGTTACAGCTATGTATTTGCAGAACTCCCACAAAAGTGAATGGAGAGTGCACTAAGCAAGTATGGCCACCTCTCCATTCACCTCTATGGAAGTTCCAGAAATAACCAAGCCAGTGCTCATCTATTTTCGGCACCCTCCATAGAAGTGATTGGAAGGTGGCCGCTCTTCTGCAGTGTGCACTCGTTCACTTTGGTGGCCTTGTTTTAGAGATAAAAAAAAAATGAATTATTACTCAGACATTACTTCCTCACTTTTTTCACTTTTAGACATTTTTTTTTCTTTTTTTTGTGCCAGTCTTTGTCAACAGTAGCAGTTGCACTAAACTCAATTAACCCTAGATAACCAGGCATAATATTTATTTGTGAAAATCTGTTGCTGTGTTCCAGATTTCTTTTTTATTTTTATCCCTTATGCAAATAAAGGCTTTAGGGCACCGAGGGGTGGGGCCTAGCACTCCATTCTTCTCTGGCCACACCCCTCAGTGCACTAAAGTGTTCATTTGCAAAAGGAACGGTGCAAACGATTTTCACAAGACAGCAGAATGAACCCTACCAGAGAAGGGTTGATTCCGCTGACATGTGCTCTTTAACCTCCCAATCCATATGTCATTGTGCCTTCTTTTCCATTTTTTGAAGTCGCATACTCACATTAGAACCCCAAACCATGTGCTTATCACAAATGTTTCCCGGCCTCATTTCATCTTCTGGAGAGGATGGCTTTACACAAGGGCCGGGCATTGAGTCCCATGTTATACAATGTTGCTTCATTATATGATGAGGCGCCTCTTTCATTACTAATGGTAGTCCAGTCACATCGAAATGTATCAAAATGGGCTAATGCAATGTAAACCTAAAAATTCCTGACACCAGCTTTAGTGCCGCCTTGTAATACATTCCTTCTGATCTCTTTCCTCCAGAATATTTTCTTTCTGCTTGCTGGAGAAAAGCCAAGTGGTGTTAATTAAGAGACCAATTAAATTGCCGAGGTTAAATTTTCTGCTCCATCTATTAACGTTCATTCACATTTACAATTAAGGAAAGATGGAAATTAAAAAAAAAATGTGATCTCAATACATTGCATTTGGGAATGACTTCATCCGTACCACCAGCCATAGCTCTACTGTATGAAATCACAGAAATAACAGTTTTAACGAGAAATGCTGAACTCCTTTTTTATTTTAATGGTCCGGGTGAGTTCTATTTAATGCATTGTCTTTTGCCTCCTTTTCCTGTGGGAGGACCAGCTGATAAACTTTGTTGCGGAGTGACAGTCTAACAATTCACATGGCGCTCCCCTTGAGGCTTACTGAATCCCTATGAAAGGTTCCAAGCAATCTCTATTCAGATAACAAGTGATATCTACTCAATGTGGCGCCTTTCATTCCTTTTTCTCCAAATTGCAGCTAATTTAATCCTGGACAAATGGCTAAGGAGTATAAATGAGGATTAGAGGGAAAAGAACATCTTGACCACTTTAAAGAATGTATTGTATGGAGAATAATATATCACTTTCTTCTTTTGCCAAGTTTTGGAGGTGTACAGCACCCTTTCCCACTTGTCTTGAATTTCATGGAAAAAAGAAAAAAAAAAAAATATATATATATTGAATTTCATCAACATCATTTCAATTTTTGCATCTTTCAGATCTATTAAGATTATAGGGGTGGAAATGGGAGAAAAAAATTAAAGGGTTACCTGCAATACTGATGCATATTGGTAGGGTATGCCATCAATGTCAGATAGGTGCGGTCATGTTTGAGCGTGCTCCTATCTCCTGAATGGGACTACTAAAGAGAACATGCACAGCCAACCTCTATTCACCGGAGTTCTGATAATATCCGAGTATTGGATCGACTATTTCAGCGCAGTCCCAGATCAATATATGGGGAGCACGCCGAGTGTGTGCGCTGCGCTCTCCTTCCCTTTGAGGGCCCTGTTCTCTAGATAGGACTGGGACCCACATCTGACATTGATGGCACATCCTAGTAATATGCCATCAATGTCCCATATGGGCCAACCTAGCCAATAGAAAAAGACCATCAAGTGTCTAGATTATAGAAGTTTTGGAGGCAGAGATATAATCCTGCTTAGACCTGGCAGGAACCAGGAGTATGAATCTTAGAAATTAGGTATTCAGGAAAACAAAATATAGAATAGAAAAAGGACAAAAGAGGCCTCTGAAAAACAGAGAAGCAAGGCCGAGGGATCACCAGACATTAAGATGGGGAGTAAAAAATAATAATTCCTTTACAAAAAGATTAAACGATTCACAGGTCCAGCTCCTTAGAACATCAGTGATTGGCTGATAAAGCCAACAGAAATGTGTGATTTTCTGCAAATATACTATTTACTAGCATTTACACAATTGAATGAGCAACAATTTAATATATAGGAAGGATGTTTTGGGGGATATCTCTCTTTAGCATGCATATGGCTAGTTTGCACTGGTGGTGATCATGGCTATGACATGGTTGTATGGCTATGACATGGCCATTACTCCATGGTTGGGTAATATGGTTCTATGTTTATTAGATACTGGTCTACCCATTTTATAGTAAAGTTATGCCCATGTACATGACTGAGCTGTGTGCAGGAAACCTGAACCATATCACTCAGAGTCCCTATCGATCTCTCTTACAGAGCTGTAGACACTCCTCCTTATGGCACCATTTTATGGAGGTTTTCTTCCCTAGATGAAATGTTGCTAGGGGAGAATACCTCCATAACACATCACCTAATAGAACATGGTATCAATTTCTATCTGACATATTCCATAGGGTTCATTTTTAGACCAGGGATTTCTTTCGGTGCAGCTTTATTGCCCCACACAACGTAGAGCTCATACAGAACTCTAATGTGGCTATGTGCACGAGCCATTAATTGTACATAATGTTGATACAAGTTCATGAAGGTAGGAGGATGGAAAGGTACACAAGTGAGGAAATGAAGTGATTCTTGCAGCTGTATACACAACATACTGGAAGAAGGAGAGTGGAACATCAAGCAGGCCAAGGAAAATGAAGAGTTCAAGATGGAAAATGATCTCAAGTGAGTACTTTAGGAGTGGAAGGATGTTTGTGTTGCGATTTAAAGGTTGGGCTTTAATTAATTTCTTAGTTTGCATGAAACTCCTAATTTGCCATACTGGCTTCAAAAAGTAAAGCAGAGCTAAATGTATCACTTCAGGTAGCAACATTCTTTATATGTCAAGGGTTAGACTGTTCCAATCCAAATGTGAACCAGAGGATCATCTGGAGGACCCCAGCTCTGCACTTTGATTGACAGGGCCAGGTGGGACCAATCATGTTTACACTGAATAGCCTTGTCAACCAAAGTGCAGAGGACGTGGCATTTGCTGAAAGAGCAGAGCCTCTAGGTGTAACGGTAACGCCCATGTTGCTCCTACAATTTGCATATATTAAAACATCATTTTTCTCAGCAATGAGGGCACATATGAACATGGGGCCAACACAGATGCCTTCAGCTTTCCTCAGTTTCATAGGTACAAATCTGCTGATAGGTGTCCTTTAAGCAAGTACACTTGCTCGGCTGTTACTGGAACTCCCATGGAAGTGAATGGTGCATGCTGGGGATAGTGGTTCCCAACAGCTGGGGTGCTATTGGCTGCTGACTGCTGCACTAGAGGTTATCATTAGAGATGAGCGAAGTATTGGAAAATTCGATTCGGCTGCTTCGCCGAATAAAAAAAAAAAAAAACTTCTTTGTGATTAATTACTTCGTCATGAAGCGCATTTCTTTTTAAGTAGTGGGTGCAATAACAGGGTGCGGTGTATGCGCCACTCTGTCACTGTACCACTCAGATGCCACGTTCGTATATGATCGCGGTACCTGATATACATAACAGTGTAAAATTTTAAGAAAATCATACTTGCCTGATCCATTTGCTTGTGATAGGCTGGCTGCCTCCATCTTGCTTGAACTTTGCGGCTGAAATCCCGTGTTCGGTTACCTATTATGTCACTACGCCGGGCAGCATGATGACGTCATCTTGGGCTGTGCGAGATTTCGAGCAAGATCTTCAAGCAGGATGGCGGCGGCCGGCCCATCATGAGCAAATGGATCAGGTAAGTATGATTTTTAAGTTTTTTTTTTAATTGTCCACTGTGTTATGTATATCAGTTGCCGCAATCAGCGATAAACGCGGCATCTGAGAGGTACAATAAAGGGGAGCCGTGCAATCGCCCACCACATTCAAGGAAATGCACTTTGTGATGAAGTAATTTGTCACAAAGCAAATTTTTTTGTAAAATTCGGCAAAGCAGCCAAGTAGAATTTTTCTATATTTCGCTCATCTCTGATGGTAACCTCTAAGGCCCCTTTCACACGGGCGAGTTTTCCGTGCGGGTGCGATCCGTGCGGCGAACGTATGGCACCCGCACTAAATCCTGACCCATTCATTTCTATGGGGCTGTGCACATGAGCGTTGTTTTTAACGCATCACTTGTGCGTTCAGTTGAAATCGCAGCATGCTCTATATTGTCCGATTTTGACGTGACGCAGGCCCCATAGAAATGAATTGGGTGTGTGAAAATTGGATGGCATCCGCAAGCAAGTACGGATGCCGTGCGATTTGCACGCACGGTTGCTAGGAGACGATCGGGATGGAGACCCGATCATTATTATTTTCCCTTATAACATGGTTATAAGGGAAAATAATAGCATTCTGAATACAGAATGCATAGTAAACCAGCGCTAGAGGGGTTAAAAAATAAATAAAAATAATTTAACTCACCTTAGTCCACTTGATCGCGAAGCCCGGCATCTCCTTGTGTCTCCTCTGCGCTGAACAGGACCTGGGGTGAGCTGCTCCAGTAAATATCAGTTAAAGACCTTCGATGACGTCACTCCGGTCATCACATGGTCTTTTACCATGGTGAATCACCATGGTAAAAGATCATGTGACGTACCATGTGATGACGTCATCGAAGGTCCTTAACCTGTATTTAATGGAGCAGCTCACCCCAGGTCCTGTTCAGCCGCTCAGCGCAGAGGCGACACAAGGAGATGCCAGCTTCGCGATCAAGTGGACTAAGGTGAGTTAAAAATTTTATTTATTTTTTTAACCCCTCTAGCGCTGGTTTACTATGCATTCTGTATTCAGAATGCTATTATTTTCCCTTATAACCATGTTATAAGGGAAAATAATACAATCTTCAGAACATCAATCCCAAGCCCGAACTTCTATGCAGAAGTTCGGGTTTGGGTACCAAACATGCGCGATTTTTCTCACGCGAGTGCAACGCATGACAATGTTTTGCACTCGCGCGGGAAAATCGCGCATTTTCCCGCAACGCACCCGGCTCTTATCCGGGCAAAAAACATGACGCCCGTGTGAAAGAGGCCTAACTCAGTGGAATTAGTTGCAGTTGTGTGTAAAACCAAAGAAAACACCTCAGTGGGAATTTATCAAGCCCTGCACTCCAGAATTCTGGCTTCAGAGAGTCACAAAATAGACCTTCTAGGCCTTTGGGGCACAAACATGTATTTAAGGCATGGTATCTCCTATGAGTAGCTTGTACAATATTGCAAACCTGATATCTTCTTAAGGGGAGTTTGTAATTGTTCAGGATTAATAGAAAAGGCCCGGTCACCTTAATTAAATATAACTCTGCGAACAATTGCCATAATCCCACAAAATCCCTTCCTGCATTTTCTTATTTGAAGCAGAGACACAGGCTTCACTGCGTCCTGACAATTACATAAAAATCACTAATAGATCCCTAATGGCTTTCAAGGCGATGGAAGCGGCGCAATTAATATCAGCACACACCGGTCTCCTCTTACCACCTTGGCATTTAATCAAACATTTAGCCATTGATTGAGAAGACCTACTAATTTGGTCGGCTTGTGATGTGTTTAGTAAATGAGACAAGGCGCTCATTTCCTGTAGTATTATATATCTGCTCTGAACCCTCATCAGGTTATTGGTAATCATCGCCGGGCGCTTTGCCTGTCACCTGTCACTTTACTCCATGTTTTAACAGGTGTTTAGTTCGGTTCTATTTCACACTGGTTGAAAGAATGGTGACATCTCCTCGCCTCTAATCACATAATGATTTGATAAACATGTCACTTTAATTGTTTTTTTCTTTTTTTTGTACTGTATGAAGAAAAAGACATGGAGGCTTTCATTATAAGGTAGAAAATCTTATAAAGGAGGGGCACTCAATTATATGAGAACTCAGGACAGCAGATATATAATGGTATTTATTGAGCACCAGTAAAAACGCCTCATGTGCATAAAATGAACTTGCATCAAATAAAATCACATAAAATATAAACACTGCAAATGGATAGATGATTAAAAGTTGTATTAAATGATGCTCTAATGAAAGCAAGAAAATGGCAGTCCTCGTGGCACTTAAACTTGTATGTCCCAAGTAGGAACATGCTGTAAATCACATGGATAATAAAATCACATAAGATGTTAAAATAGCAGATAGATCAAGGATAAAAGGCTGTAGAGGTAAACCACATATCAATAATACTGGAATGACGTGATAGGAGCAGGCTGTGGGATGAAGAGGGTTATGAACCTCGTATTACTAATATTCAAAATGTCCCAGTATAAACAAACTGTTGAATGGAGCAGTATGGGAGATTGTCCCGTATACAACAATTTTATTTGATGTGAGTTCATTTTATGCACATGAGGCGTTTTTACTGGTGCTCAATAAATACCATTATATATCTGCTGTCCTGAGTTCTCAAATAATTGAGTGCCCCTCCTTTATAAGAATTTCTCATTTTTGGAGGTGGGTGAACCCAGAGGAGTGCACCTAATCCACAGGAGGTTCTTGGGTGAGCCGCTAATCCCTATCTATAAGGCCTCTTTCACACGACCGTTTTTTTTTTCCGTTTTGCGGGCCGTTTTTTGCGGTCCGTATACGGTCCGTATACGGAACCATTCATTTCAATGGTTCCGCAAAAAAAACGGAATGTGTTCCGTATGCATTCCGTTTCCGTATTTCCGTTTTTCCGTTCCGTTGAAAGATAGAACATGTCCTATATTTGGCCGCAAATCACGTTCCGTGGCTCCATTAAAGTCTATGGGTCCGCAAAAAAACGGAATGCATACGGAAATGCATCCGTATGTCTTCCGTATCCGTTCCGTTTTTTGCGGAAACATCTATTGAAAATGTTATGTCCAGCCCAATTTTTTATATGAAATTATTGTATACTGTATTTGCCATACGGAAAAACGGAACGGAACAACGGAACGGAAACGGAACCACAACGGAAGCAAAAAACGGAACAACGGATCCGTGAAAAACGGACCGCAAAACACTGAAATGGACATACTGTCGTGTGAAAGAGGCCTAAGGTAGAAAATGGCAGCCGTAGAATGTGTTTCCAAGAATCTTAATAAAAGCACAGCACATATACAGTATTGAACGCACATATCAGAAAAGCACATATACAGTATGGAACAGACATATCAGAAAAGCACATATACAGTATGGAACAGACATATCAGAAAAGCACAGCACATATACAGTAGTGAACGCACATATCAGAAAAGCACATATACAGTATGGAACAGACATATCAGAAAAGCACAGCACATATACAGTATTGAACGCACATTTCAGAAAAGCACATATACAGTATGGAACAGACATATCAGAAAAGCACAGCACATACAGTATTGAACGCACAGATCAGAAAAGCACAGCACATATACAGTATTGAACGCACAGATCAGAAAAGCACAGCACATATACAGCATAGAACGCACATATCAGAAAAGCACAGCACATATACAGTATTGAATGCACATAATAGAAAAGCACAGCGCATATACAGTATTGAACGCACATTTCAGAAAAGCACATATACAGTATGGAACAGACATATCAGAAAAGCACAGCACATATACAGTAGTGAACGCACAGATCAGAAAAGCACATATACAGTATTGAACGCACATATCAGAAAAGCACAGCACATATACAATATTGAATGCACATATCAGAAAAGCACAGCGCATATACAGTATTGAACGCACATATCAGAAAAGCACATATACAGTATGGAACAGATATCAGAAAAGAACAGCGCATATACAGTAGTGAACGCACATATCAGAAAAGCACATATACAGTATGGAACAGACATATGAGAAAAGCACAGCGCATTTACAGTAGTGAACGCACATATCAGAAAAGCACATATACAGTATTGAACGCACATATCAGAAAAGCACAGCACATATACAGTATAGAACGCACATATCAGAAAAGCACATATACAGTATGGAACAGATATCAGAAAAGAACAGCGCATATACAGTAGTGAACGCACATATCAGAAAAGCACATATACAGTATGGAACAGACATATGAGAAAAGCACAGCGCATTTACAGTAGTGAACGCACATATCAGAAAAGCACATATACAGTATTGAACGCACATATCAGAAAAGCACAGCACATATACAGTATAGAACGCACATATCAGAAAAGCACAGCACATATACAGTATAGAACGCACATATCAGAAAAGCACATATACAGTATGGAACAGACATATCAGAAAATCACAGCACATATACAGTATTGAACGCACATATCAGAAAAGCACAGCACATATACAGTATAGAACACATATCAGAAAAACACATCTGCATCTGAAAAGTCAGACATGCGCAGCACACACATTTCATAGGCGCAGTTCACACATCAGAGAGGTGCAGCACGCAGCACACAACAGACAGGCACAGCACACACATCAGGCAGTCATAAGACTCATGTATTATATAACATATAAGAACAGCACACACGCGCATCATACCTGACACTGACACAAGCTTTACAACACCAGGGATTAGAAGCCCTTGTCATCCTTTCATAATGACGAGGGAATTTACAAAAATCAGTTCAATACCTGATTTAGTCAAATCAGCCACCAGATTCGATTTGACCCAAATAAATTTATTTGAATCAAAAGTGTCCTGATTGCCCTGAAAAGCCATGTATGACACTCTGAGGTCCCCTAGGGCTGTATACAACCCCTTTACAGCTCTCTAGCACCAATACAGCATTATTAATGTCAAAGTGACAGCAACCAGTGGCGTAGGGATCGCTATAGCAGCCATAGCAATGTCTATGGGGCCCTACGCCACTGGGGGCCCGGGCCGCCGGCTGAGGATAAAAAAAAATCATCATCTGTGTACAATAGGGGGCGGCCTTCCCCCCACCCCGGTCTCCCCCCCCATCATTGGTGGCAGCGGCAGTTCTGATTGGAGTCCCAGCAGTGTAATGCTGGGGCTCCGATTGGTTACCATGGCAGCCAGGACACTACTGAAGTCCTGGCTGCCATGGTCAGTTAGTAAGCACAGCATACTTACAGTGCCTCACCAATGATTTTAATACCGGGGAAGGGGGGGTGCGCACTGCCCACCAATGATTTTAATACCGGGGAGGGTGCACTGGGGGATAATTAAGAGGCACTGGGGGCTGGTGAGAGGCACTGGGGGCTGATGGAGAGGCACTGGGGGCTGATGGAGAGGCACTGGGGGCTGATGGAGAGGCACTGGGGGCTGATGGAGAGGCACTGGGGGCTGATGGAGAGGCACTGGGGACTGGTGAGAGGCACTGGGGGCTGGTGAGAGGCACTGGGGGCTGATGGAGAGGCACTGGGGGCTGATGCAGAGGCACTGGGGGCTGGTGAGAGGCACTTGGGGCTGGTAAGAGGCACTGGGGGCTGATGGAGAGGCACTGGGGGCTGGTGAGAGGCACTGGGGGCTGGTAAGAGGCACTGGGGGCTGATGGAGAGGCTACTGGGGGCTGCTATGAGGCTACTGTGGGCTGCTATAAGGCATGGGGCTCTTATCTGAGGTCTGATTGGGGGTCATTCATATTGGGGTCTGAGCTGAGGTGTGATCTGAGGTCTTATTGGGGTCTTATTAACATTGGGGATCTTATTGGGGCTGTTAGCTGAGGTCTGATTAACAAAGGGGGTCTGATTGGTGGTCTGACCTGAGGTATAATAAAAAAATTCAAATTCCGGAGCAGCTTGGAGAAAAAAGGCATCACAGTCTCCCACACTCCTTCTGCCCGGCCAAGTGAGCCAGCACCCCTGAGGCCAAGCCTGCCAGCACCCCTCAGGCCAAGCCTGCCAGCACCCCTGAGGCCAAGCCTGTCAGCACCCTTGAGGTTAAGCCACCCAACACCCCTGAGGCCAAGCCTTTTTTTTTTGGGGGGGGGGGGGGTCGTGGTGGCAGTGGTGGCAGTGGATCTTGGGGGAGTTCCCACACTTTTTTTTCCCAGGACTTGACCCCTGGAGTGGTCCTGCAGTCTGGGCGGCAGTTCTGACTAGTCCTACTTTAATACACAGACATTTAGATTCATACATTTCCTACACTGGCACAAATGCATTGCCAGTGACCATCTGTCTGTGCTCAGTCCTACGCGTAACCGTCGCAAGTGCATGAGGAGCTGCGGATGTGGCGGCGAGGTCCGAGAGGTATGTGGGGGTGGGAGATCCGGGAGGGGGGCCCATAAACTTTTGTTTGCTATGGGGCCTAGTCATTTCTAGCTACGCCCCTGACAGCAACATATATGGGCTATGGGTAAACGGATGGAAGACGGTGGTAACAAACAGCTGATTAGTAACACACTGCACTATGGGATTTTTTTTTTATAAAATAAAAATCCAAAAATGATCCCATCTTTTGTAGTAGACACCTTCATCTTTGTCTTCTGAACTGTAAAATAGCCAGAGCAATTTATGTTGGGCAAAATCCTAAAATATTTAGATTAATAACTGACTTGATTTGTATAGATGGGGATAAGCAAATCGATTCTAACAAATCAAATTAATTCAAACTCTTCCATCTGAAGCACCAAGGGGCTGGCCCCTCTGCTCAAGAGAACCCTCCTTCCCCTTGATTGACAGGGGAATCTCAAGCATGTTCTCCTTCTTTAACCACAAGTGCAGAGGATCTGCAGCAGCTATGTAAGCAATACAGATACTGATTGCACATGGGCCACTGACATCTGTGTACACCTAAAGGTAGAGGTGGTGGCTTCAGATGGAGGAGTACTGCCTCCGCTTCCAGGTGTACCCAGACGTTAACCAGGCTCTGACTAGCCCACAGGGGAACAGATTAATCTCCCGGTTAACCCTGAGCAAGGGTGAGCCTCCAAGCCCTGCACAAATGACACATGGCACAGTAGACTGTACTACATACAGATAGGCAGCATACAGCATCTCAACCGGTCTCACTGTAACAAAAAACTGCTCTATTAGTATAGATCCATTGAGTTGAATTTTGGCACAGAGACAGGCCAGCCAGTATCATCTTTCCCTAGAGACCCACCTTCTCGAAGTCAATAAGGGGGCCCCATAATCAGCCATCTTGCAATGCCTTGCTGCTGCCAGCTACTATGTGACCATGTGGTACAGGACAGAACAGTCTGAGGCACAGGCTAGGCAGCTCGCTACTATGGAAAAAATGTGTTTGTGAAAGGCGGTCAGACAATTTTTGCATGTAGCTATACAAACCAGAATGTACTTTCTTGTTGGTTCCTTGGTACCCCAGTCCAACACTGATTAGCGTGTCATGTGCAGTCGGTATCAGGTACCAGCAGCAGATGCTTTGCCCTTGCACTAATACTCAGAGGAATGAAATTCTAGGGGTCAGGTAAAATTTCTGGCCCTGTCAAGAAAGAGGGAGGTTCTAGTCTCTTGAGCAGCAGGCTAGCCTCTAGAAGGCTGATTTTGAACAAATTTGATTTGTTAGAATTAATTCACTCATCTGTAATATAGAATTCATTTGTTCATCTCTAATCATAACCTATTTCTTCAGGACTCCCAGGATGAAAGTATCTGGTTTGTATTAGTGTTGAGCGCGAATATTCGAATCGCGAATTTTTTTCGCGAATATCGGCACTTCGCTAATTCGCGAATATTTCGAATATAGTGCTATAAATTCGCTATTTCGAATATTCGTTTTTTTTTTTTTTTTAATTGTTATATTTTTTCCTTTCCCACTTCCCTAAAGTTGTTCTTACCTGTCCTTTGGATTCCTGGCTTCCTGGCTGCTCCAGTCAGTGCCCGTTGCCGCTTCTGCCGCCTTCCGTGCTCATGGAGCGTCCCCATCTCCATGGGAACGTCTCCATATACTAGAATGTACTGTCGGATTTGAGAATTACGTTGAAATCGCAATTGCGATTAATATAACACAAAATAATCGCATTTGCGATTTCAACGTAATTCTCAAATCCGACAGTACATTCTAGTATATGGAGACGTTCCCATGAGCATGGAATATAGCATTACTAAGTTAAAATCGCAAATGCGATTATTTCGTGTTATATTAATCGCATTTGCATTTTTTTTTTTACTATGGTTGGCTTCAATGGTAGAATTAGCGAATATGACGAATATATTCGTTATATTCCACAAAACGAATATACGAATGTATTCGTCATATTCCACAAAACGAAGATAACGAAGTATTCTGCATCTCAGTTATATCTACCTATTCATCAACTTCGCTAATTCTAGCAATCATATAGGACAGTTTACTATAGAGACAGCTAAGTATAATTCGCTATGCGATTATATGACTGCTTTTTTTTTATATAAATAGAATAATTATAATACCTGATAATTATTATAATCTATTTATATAAAAAAGCAAAGTAATATAATCGCATAGCGAATTATACTTATCTGTCTTTATAGTAAACTGTCCTATATGATTGCTAGAATTAGCGAAGTTGATGAATAGGTAGATATAACTGAGATGCAGAATACTTCGTTATCTTCGTTTTGTGGAATATAACGAATATATTCGTATATTCGTTTTGTGGAATATAACGAATATATTCGTCATATTCGCTAATTCTACCATTGAAGCCAACGATAGTAAAAAAAAAAAAAAAAAATAAATAAATCGCAAATGCGATTAATATAACACGAAATGATCGCATTTGCGATTTTTACTTAGTAATGCTATATTCCAGGGATCAGCAACCTCCGGCACTCCAGCTGTTGTCAAACTACGACTCCCAGCATGCTCCATTCACTTCTTTGGGAGTCCTGAGAACAGCCATGGAGGTGTGCATGCTGGGAGTTGTAGTTGCACCACAGCTGGAGTGCCGAAGGTTGCTGATCCCTGCTATATGCCATGCTCATGGAGCGTCCCCATCACCATGGTAACGTCTCCATATACTAGAATGTACTGTCGGATTTGAGAATTACGTTGAAATCGCAAATGCGATTATTTCGTGTTATATTAATCGCATTTGCGATTTCAATAGGAGAGTAGCCTTTAAGTTAAAAAAAAAAAAAAAAAAAAAATTAAAAAATCGCATATGCGATTTTTTAAATCGCATATTATTCGCGATAACTAGCATAATGACGAATATTCGATTTCGACGAATATAAAACGAATATTCTATCGAATATTCGCGAATTTCGTCGAAATCGAATATGGCACCTGCCGCTCATCACTACTGCTAACTTTGGCAGAGACAACCTTCAGCGGGTCTTTCTGATAAATGTCTACCAGCCTATGACATTTTACCCACTGTTTATTTTTTCAGCTGTATGATGTTTGAGGGCTTTCTTGCATGCACAGCACAGCCAAATCCCCAAGAACATCTCAATGGATATGAGATCCAAGCATACACCTGACCATTCAAGAATCCTGTATCTCTTTTATATCCAGTCATCATATTGGAAGGTTCACTTTTGGCTGATCTTCAGTTTTCTGATCAAGGACCTTATAGTACAGTGGGCAATTCAAAGTGAATTCTATAATACAGTTAACCATAGCATTTCCAACACCATGTTTTACAGTTGGTGAAATGCTGTCTTTGGTTTCCACCAAATCTCTTCTGGGTTTCTGACAAAAAAAAATCTTATAATTGCTTTGTTAATCAAGAGCACATTGATCTATAAGCCCTGGCATTTGACAACGTACCCATGGTCAAATTGCAATCTTGCCCTGATTATCCAATATCCACCCAGTATAGTTAGCATTTGATTTCTGTTATGAAGTGGATGTGAATCCACTATGCCCACTGATTATATTTCACTTAGGACTAGTGTTGATCAAGCACCATAGTGCTCGGGGGCTCGGGCCAAACACATCGGGATGATCGGGTGCTCTTGTATATAGAGTGCAAGTGCTGCCAAAAATTACAAGGAAGAGGCACTCCGATACAACCTGTATATCATATAAAGAAGGGCCTCATTCACATTGTGGTACAATTGTTCATGTAGTAGGACTCCTACACTCACAAAGCCTATGCACTAAGTGAAAGGGATGCCAAAAATTACAAGGAACCGACACTACAATACAGCCTTTGTTACACATAAAGGAGGGCATCATACATAGCCTTGAAAAATTATGATTGATGGCCTGCTGGTGACCCTCAAAAACATTTGGAGCAAGGGCCTGCTGATCTGACCACATAAAACATTATGGGTGAGGGCCTGCTGGTGAACTGAAACTGTAAAAGATTTTAGGTGCGGGCCTGCTGGTGAGCTTACCCTGTAAAAGATTTGAGGTGCGGGCCTACTGGTGAACTGACCCTGTAAAAGATTTTAGGTGCGGGCCTGCTGTTGAGCTGACCCTCTAAAAAATTATATGCGAGGGCCTGCTGGTGAGCTGACCCTGTAAAACATTATATGCGAGGGCCAGCTGGTGAGCTGACCCTCTAAAAAATTAAATGCGAGGGCCTGCATCTGAGCTGACCCTGTAAAGCATTATATGCGAAGGGCATATATGCAAGGGCATTATGTGCGACGAATAAGCATGTGTTAATATGATGGAAGAGGAGGATGAGAAAAGGAAGATTCAACCATATACCCTTGTTTGTGGTGAAAGGGGTGCATGGGAATGCGGTGTATTCAGTACAGTACAAACAACATATTTAAAGTGCCATTATGTTCATCAGCTTTCCTCTGGTGGAGTCGAGAAGTCATGGTAAATCTAGTTGTTAATTTTTATAAGAGTCAACCAGTCAGCATTTTCAGTTGACAGACGGATACGCTTATCTGTTGTAATGCCACCAGCAGCACTAAATACCCGCTCAGACAAAACACTGGCAGGGCAGGCCAGCACCTCCAAGTTCGTGTCACCTTCTACGTTCGTGTCACCTCCACGTTCGTGTCATCTTCCAAAAGGTTTCCCTCCTTGTGACACTAGGCCGCTCATCAGGTTGAGGGTGCTGGCGGCATGTCATTAAACTGTCCCAGGCTTTGGAACTGTTGGAACTGCTGTGTGTTCCCCTTGTCTCCCCTCCTTGGATGGCCAAGGAACTACGGACCCTGTTGCCAGCGTTGTCAGATGGAAATTTTTTAAGCAATTTTTCAACAAGGACCTTCTGGTATTGCACCGTTTTGTTCATCCTCTCCACCAGAGGAATGAGAGATGATAAGTTCTCTTTGTAGCGGGGGTCGAGAAGGGTGAATAACCAGTAATCCGTGTTGTCTAAAATGCGTATAGGGCGCATGTCGCAGGAAAGGCAGCCTAACATGAAGTCAGCCAAGTGTGCCAGAGTACCAACAGGCAAGACTTTGCTGTCGTCATCAAGAGGATCCCTCTCAATCTCCTCACCCTCTTCCTCCTCTTCTGCCCACCCACGCTGAACAGATGGAATTAAGCTTCCATGGGTACTACCCTCTGTAGCGGAGGCACAAGAATGAACAAGTGGGCTAGGCATGGGATACAGGCCCCCCACAGTATACAGGCCCACACAGTATACAGGCCCCCCCACAGTATACAGTCCCACACAGTATACAGGCCCCCACACAGCACCCCACTATACAGTAGTTTACAGTATATTAGCATAACAGCCCCTGTCACCTTTTTCTGATGTAATCTTCACAAAAAAAGCTCCACAGTTAAGGCAAACTTCTCCTGCAACACTAGTGGTAGGACCTGTGATGACTTCATAGCCATGTGACCAGTAATATTACTAGGTTACTGGTCACATGGGGATGATGTCATATAAGGTCCTAGATCACATTCACAGCTTTAACAGTACGATGCCTGGACTCACTGCCGGCAGGCATGGCATGGCAGCACCCCCTGTGTAGCTGACAGCCTGACACCCGGGGCAGTGGCTAGCAGGGCTCAAGAGGCATCTGCCTTGGGCCCCCCAGGAGCAACTGGGCCCAGGGAAGCTGCCCCTTTTGCCCCTTGGTAAAGACGGCCCTGCAAGTAGGCAGAGATGTCATGTGACTGCTCCCCTGGAGATGCTTGCTGTGATGCATGCTGGGATTTTTACTTTCACTTTGCAGCTGCTCCGCCCACACAGCCTCTCATTAATGGGAGCATGCTATGCCGAATGCAGTAGAAAAATGATATATACACAGTATATCTGTCATGATACAAATTCTTCTTGGCTTTAGTTATTGTCTGGGGCACTTTATTGTTTTTTATACTTATGGTGGCCAACCCCTTTAACTGTTCGCAGCGGACAACATCTATGGAAAAAGTGCACTGGATGTCACTAATATTTTAGGGATGCACACTCTAAACAGGAGATGTGGCGTGGATAATTTAACTGGCCACAGCGGACGCCATCTACGGAAAAAGTGCACTGGATGTCATTGATATTTTAGGGATGCTCACACTTTACACAGGAGATTTGGTGCGAATAATTTAACTGTCCGCAGCGGACACCGTTTACGGAAAAAGTGCACTGTATGTCACTGATATTTTAGGGATGCGCACACTTTAAATAGGAGATGTAGCGCAGATAATTTAACTGTCCGCAGCGGAGACCTTCTATGGAGAAAGTTCACTGGAAATCACTGATATTTTAGAGATGCGCACACTTTACACAGGAGATGTGGCGCGGATAATTTAACTGTCCGCAGCGGACACCGTCTACGGAAAAAGTGCACTGGATGTCACTGATATTTTAGGGATGCACACACTTTTAACAGGAGATGTGGCGTGAATAATTTAACTGTCTCCAGCGGACACCATCTACGGAAAAAGTGCACTGGATGTCACTGATATTTTAGGGATGCGCAAACATTAAACAGGAGATGTGGCGCAGCTAATGTCACTGTCTGCAGCGGACACCGTCTATTGAAAAAGTACACTGGATGTCACAGATATTTTAGGGATGCACACACAATAGTCCTTAAAAGGACTTTTGGGCCTCTGAAACGTTTTTGTATCAAAATCTTCCTATTAAACTCCCTACACTGTATGTCCCTTCCAATGCACAGCTCTCCCTAACACTGAGCAATTTAGCGCAGGTTGCGCTACAAACATATATTTGTCACATACAATAGTCCTTACATTGACTTTTGTGTCTCTGAAACGTTTTGGTACTAAAAAAATATTCAATTACACTGCCTACACTCTCTGTTCCTTCCTATGCTCAGCTCTCCCTGACTACAAATTAGCCGAACATGCGTCATCGGATGACGCGTATCGGCCAGCCAATCACTGTAATGCCAGTAGCCAACATGGCTACTGGCATTACAGTGAGGGCAGTACTTTCCTGCACGTTTATTGGCTGCATAGCAGCCAAGAAACGTGCGGAGAAGAGACTCGAGCATGGTGCTGAAGCACATGCGGTACTCGGCCGAGTACCACCATGTGCTGAACATCGAGATGCTCGAGCCGAACAGGTGTTAGGCCGAGCATGCTCGATCATCACTACTTAGGACCACTCCTAAGTGCACTGTCTACAGTATGCGGCTTTACTGGTCTTAACTAGAGATGAGCAAATGTAGAAAAAAATTGATTCGGTTGCTTTGCCAATATAAAAAAAAAAAAAATTGGTTCGATCACATTAAAAATGGCTATTTCCAGGCTGCATAGAGCTTTTATAGTGGTGTATAACAATGAGCCTTGCAGTACCACGCATAGGAAGTCTGCTGTGGTAGTGAAATAATAATGTGAGTCAGTATGACATGCAGATGGCAGTCATCGCTCTTAGAATCACTGCACACTTCACTTATTTGGGCAGTCATGGGGCCAAAACTGGCCACATAACTCAAGTATGAACTCTGCCTTACAGGTCGATGTTAGCGCCAAGAAGAAGCGCACTCATTTTACACACTGATTATTTCGCCCTTCCTCTGATCCGTCAGAACAATAACCCCAAAAAAACGGATCCTGTCTGCGGAGCATACGCCTTCACTCGGTCAGCATTTGGTCAGTAATCCATCAGTATTGCTAATGCCCAAAAAAAACCAGGAGTGGATCCAATACAGAGATGACACGTGAATGAAATACTTGCATGTCTTCTGTGTTTTGTACCCACTACTGATTTTGGCTACCAAATCACAAGCCAATTCTAATGGGACCTTACAGCTGCTCAACAGACATTGTACGTTGTACGTTTCATTTTTACTTCCTTCTGACAGATCAGAAGGGTCAAATAAATGATGATAGCCAGGCCAAAAGGCAAAATAGTGGCCCAGTCATGAAGTGGGGAGGTTGGGAACAGCATGAGAAGTCCACAGAGTGGCCCTATGACATAGTTGTGAAGTGGAAGCAGCATGAGGAGACCTAAGAGTCGCCCAATGACAGAGTCTGGAGGTGGCGGCAGCATCACGAGGAGGCCAGAAAGTAGCACAATGACTGTGTAAGCGGCGGCAACATCAGGTGGCCACAGAGTGACACAATTACAGAGTATGGAGGTGGCTGCAGCATCAGGAGGCCACAGAGTGGCACATTGACAGAGTGCAGAGGTGGCGACAGCAGCAGCATCAGGAGGAGGCCAAAGAGTGGCACAATGACAGTGTGTAAGCGGCGGCAGCATCAGGAGGCTACAGAGAGGCACAATGACAGAGTGTGTAAGCGGCGGCAACATCAGGTGGCCACAGAGTGACACAATCACAGAGTGTGGAGGTGGCTGCAGCATCAGGGGGCCACAGAGTGGCACATTGACAGAGTGCGGAGGTGGCGACAGCAGCAGCATCAGGAGGAGGCCAAAGAGTGGCACAATGACAGTGTGGAGGTGGCAGCAGCAGCATCAGGAGGCCACAGAGTGGCAAGGTAACATAGTGTGGAAGTGACAGTAGCATCAGGAGAGGAGACCACAGATTGGCAAGGTGACATAGTGTGGAGGGGGCAGCAGCACCAGGAGACCACAGAGTGACCCGGTGACATAGTGTGGAGGTGACAGCAGCATCAGGAGACCACAGAGTGACTCGATGACAGAGTGGGGAGGTGGGTGGCAATACGAGTACCAGCTGAAGATGGTAGATGAAAGAAGGAGTACTTGGCATCGGATGTGTGGCATAAGGCGGGTGGCAGCATACCCTTCACACTGCGCTGTCACACCTGGAGCAGAGAGACAGCTATGCAGATGCTGTTCATTGATTACAGCTCGGCCTTTAACACCATCCCTCCCAACAATTTTCTTACAAAAAGACTACAAATCGTACGCATGGGCAAGCACTTTTCTTCATCCTTAACACTAAACACTGGGGTACCGCAAGGCTGTGTGTTGAGCCCTCTCTTTTACTCCCTCTTCACAAATGACTGTAAACCTATTCACAATACCAATACCATTATAAAATTTGCAACAATGATGAAACAGCCTATAGGAAAGAAGTTGAGAACCTAGAGAGATGGAGTAAGAACAATAACCTCATACTCAAAACCAAGAAAACAAAGGAGCTAATTCTGGATTTTCAAAGTTCAAAGTTTCAGACTCTTGGGAATTCATATTAGTCAGGACCTGTCATGGATCAAAAACACAACAGAAATTACCAAAAAAATTTGGAAAAAAGCACAACTCCCTAAACAGCTGCTTGTCAATTTTTACAGGCGCACCATAGAATCTGTTATCACATACTGCATTACAGTGTGGTCCTCCGGCTGCTCTTCTGAGGACAAGAAGACCCTCAAGCGCATAATCAGAATGGCTGGCAGAATCACTGGTACTCAGTTACCATCACTGGATGACATCTTCACTGCTCGCAGCAGCAACAGGGCAAAAACTCACCCCGGCCACAGCCTTTTCACTCCCCTACCCACTGGTAGGCGTCTTAGAGCCCTACATGCCCGCACCACTAGGCTGAAGAACAGCTTTTACCCCAAAGCAATCAGTCTCCTAAATGCTCGGAGATTATTGCCCCTTCCTAGGATAGAAACTACCACAGACTGAAAGTGACTGCTGCATTCATGACTCCATGATGATCTCTTGTCTGCAGTGGTGTCTGAATCAGTGTATATATACTCACAAGCACTTCCTACTTTGCTCTTGCTATATATATGCTGTGAACTGTGAATAGTAATGCCTTCTAGTGCAATGTTTTGTTTTTTTCTAGTGTAATGCTTTAGTTTAAATGTCAGTTCTTGTTCCTCTGTCCATGGCATCTAGGATTGCTCCAAACAACATTTCATTGTATTGTACATTGTACTACATTGTATTGTACAGTGACAATAAAGGCATTTTATCTTATCTTAGCATCAAAATAGTGGCAGAGGCAGGTAGCCAGAAGATATCGTTCTATTTTGTCAAAGTGTTGGTGTGGCACTATGGATGATCTAGTCTGATGCATCAGGCATTGGTGGGTGGAAATCCTGGCTGATCCACGCCTGATTCATCCTGACAAAGGTCGGTCTCTCCACATTTTGGGTGGACAGGCGAGTTCTTCTTGGGGTAACTATGGCCACACTAAAGACCCGCTCTGATGCCACACTACTGGCCAGGCCGGACAGCTTTTCCAGGGCAAACTCAGCTAGTTGCGGCCACAAATCCAGTTTGGCTGCCCAGTAGTCCAGCGGATCTTCAATGTGGGGTGGCAGGGTACTGTCCAAGTATGCCACCACCTGCTGGTATAGGTTCTGCATCAGGTCTAGCTGCTGCTGCTGCTGCTGCTGGTGAGTAGTTTCTTCACTAGGCGGGTGAAGAAAGCTGCTCATCAGCGACTCTAGACTCTATAACTGGGGCTCCACAGTTATTTTCCATATTACTGTTTCCCAGGGAGCTTTGCATTTTGGATTGCTGTGTTGATACTCTTAAATGAGGCTCCACAGTGTTTTATTTAGCTGGTCTCCTCAAGATCAGCTATTGTTTTGTTTGAGTAGTCTCCAAGGCATTGCTCCTGGTTAGCCAGAATCCTACTCCACACTGATGAGGGGTAACACCATGAAACAGCTGTCTGTGGATGGATAACTGGCTTAGGTCTTCCCTGTCACATTCTTAAAGCTTGTAAAAGAGTGGGATTTTGACATAGGGGCCATTTAATATGGTGGATCTGGTGATCTCTGTAATGGAGACATCTCTTTGCTCGGTTTTCCTTCCTTTGAAGGACATCGGTCTTTGTCTGTGTTGAAGACCCATAACTGGGGCTCCATGGTTATTTTGCATATTACTGTTTCCCAGTGAGCTTTGCATTTTGGATTGCTGTGTTGAGACTCTTAAATGAGGCTCCCCAGTGTTTTATTTAGCTGGTCTCCTCAAGTTCAGCTATTGTTTTGTTTGCAGATGGGTGAAAGACTTCAGGAACCGCTTTACAACCAGATTGAACACGTGTGTCATGCAGGGTGCATGGCTCAGCCCTCCTTAATGCAGCGCCATCACCATGTTCTTCCTGTTGTCGGCCACCATGGTTGCAATTTTGAGTTGTCGCGGAGAAAGCAAGGATTCTATTTATTGATGAAGGACACGTTGCTGTTTCTCTCCTGTGTGGCTCTGTTCACCCAGGCAAACGAGGTTTAGAACAGCGGGACACCACCATGCCCTGCACATGTAGTATGCTGGAGTAGCACTGTGAATTGTCCCGTGGAGGCTGAGGACATGGTGGAGGATGAGGAGGTATAGGCGGACCAATGACATGAGAACATGGAGGCGGAAGTGGCATCACCTGGCCAAGATGCTGGTGCGGCTGGGCAGGAACCACACTTACCCAGTGGGCCGTAAAGGATATATATTGTCCTTGACCATACAGTAGTTACAACTACCATTTTTCCCAAAAAAGGCTGTATTACAAACAAATTTCACCACGGCGTGGCTAATCGAAGTAATTCGGTTCATACATAAGAAAGTCTACAATCACCTATCAATTTTCCCCATAAAGGCTGTTTCACAAAAAAAATTCACCAATGAATGGCTAATCGACATAATTCGGTTCATACAGAAGAAAGTCTACAGTCACCCATCAATTATCCCATATTATTTTTCCTATTAATACAAGCAAAAAAATAAAGTTTTATTAAATGCGTAAGGTGAAAAAACGTAAAGAGGTGAGTGACCTAAATATAGTAGTGTTGGGCTGAATAACGGTCCAATAATGCTCAATAGGGTGCACAGAGATCAGGTCAAAGTCCCCACTCAGTGGTAGTATGGGGAAACCACTGTGAACACCCTATAATTGATAAGGACCCAGATGTATAAATATATACAAATCCCACCGCTACAGGTGATTAGATATAAAAATCCAATGAGCAGGATATTTGCCACTGCACTAATTGTGACCTGGTGGGATTAGTACTAAAAAGAATGATATCCCCACTTGGATTGGCAGGTATTCTCAGAAAGATGTAATATCTCACCAAGAGGAGCCCAGTGGGGTAGCATTCGCAGCATACCAAACTGTCCAGTACCCAATCAGCCACTGGGCAGTTGAAGTCGGCCAGGGGGAACGGCCGTGCACTATACCGCCCCTCATACACTGACACTCGTGCAGTGTACAACAGTAAGAGGTGATTGCTGGTCTGGCTATTGTACCACCAGCTACCAGCAGTCCCTAGTAACACTTGGCTACGGCTCAACGCGTTTCTGTTCGCATGTCTCGTGCACTTCTGTTGCTATATTGACAAGAACAAATCTTTTACTGGCAATCTGACAAAATTTTCTTTATAAGATCGTTTGTTAACTGCAAGTCGACGGGCGTGGTCTATCTGATGACATGTAGATGTGGCATAAAATTCGTCAGCAAAACCATATGGGAGTTAAGACGGCGCACAGGTGAGCATGTTTCTGACATCAATAAATATAATGATACACTGATTGCTCACCACGTAGCTGAATGTCACAACGGAAATGCGGCGTTTGTCAAATTTCAGGGCATTGATCTGGTTAAAAGTTCACAGAGAGGGGGGGACATTGACCGTCTTCTCCTGCAGAAAGAGGCACAGTGGATCTTTAGGCTAGGGACCATTAAACCTAATGGTCTTAATGATGCCATATCCTATGTGCCATTCATATGAGCTGGTCACCGTCTGACTCCGCCCCTTCCTTAGGGTTGATGTTCGTTGCGCAATTATCATTGTGCAGCTTCCTTGCCTCTCTTATTTTTTCCCCCTATATTCGCATATCTTTGATAAGGGGTTATTACCTTCTGTTGGGCTGACAAATTTTAATAGTCCTTATTCCATCATGGGCCATTATATAACTTGGATTTGCCACCCTTGTTAGTAAAGCTTTCAAGTATGGTTTCATAATTTTTCTGCTTTTGTCATTCGGACCATCTGACATGATGTGCCCGGTATGTACCTTACAGTTGCCACATCTATTCTTTTACGTATTGTGGTAAGGTGAACAGAAAAGTGTATGGTAAAGTCCTGGGAGGGGTGTATATCCCATCCAGCTTCCTCCTTTGTTACAGTTACTACTTTCTTCTAAATTGCCGCCATTTTATTCCCTATAATGAAGTTACTGTGTAGCGCTAGTGCGCTTTCCCCGAAGTGCATCTCCGCTCCTCCCACTCGTCAGCTGACCGGCTCGGTATGAGTGTTCCTCGAGCCGGATTGGCTGGTGACGGGAGGCACGCTCACGGGGGTGTAGTGTCTGCCCTTTAAATCATGGCGTTTAGTGCCGGGTCTATGTTTGTGGATTTAGGTGTACTGCTACCCTGTTTCCTGATAAAGTGCACGAGACGTGCACAGAAACGCGTTGAGCCGTAGCCAAGTGTTACTAGGGACGGCTGGTAGCTGGTGGTACAATAGCCAGACCAGCAATCACCTCTTACTGTTGTACACTGCACGAGTGTCAGTGTATGAGGGGCGGTATAGTGCACAGCCATTCCCCCTTGATGACTTCAGCTGCCCAGTGGCTGATTGGGTACTGGACAGTTTGGTATGCTGCGAATGCTACCCCACTGGGCTCCTCTTTGTGAGATATTACATCTTTCTGAGAATACCTGCCAATCCCAGTGGGGATATCATTCTTTTTAGTACTAATCCCACCAACTCACAATTAGTGCAGTGGCAAATATCCTGCTCATTGTATTTTTATATCCAATCACCTGTAGCGGTGGAATTTGTATATTTATACATCTGGGTCCTTATCAATTATAGGGTGTTCACAGTGGTTTCCCCATACTACCATTGAGTGGGGACTTTGACCTGATCTCTGTGCACCCTATTGAGCATTATTGGACCGTTATTCGGCCCAACACTACTATATTTTAGGTCACTCACCTCTTTACGTTTTTTTACCTTACGCATTTTATAAAACTTTATTTTTTTGCTTATTTTAACTTCCCTTTCATATATTTGTTCTCATTGTACCAACGTCTTAGGGACATATACCTTTACTACGTTTTTCTATACGAGTATTGTGCATTCCTATTAATACACCCCCAAAAAATAAATATAACAATCACAATTCACCACAGAACAGGTAATAGGACGTATGTATCTAATCCTATTAATACACCCTGTAAATGGCTGTAGTACAATGGAACTTCACCGCTAAACGGAAAAAAAAAAATTTTGCCACTAATACACACCAAAAAGAGCTGTCATTTTCTCACTTCAACGGCTAATAAGCCCTTTTTCTTTTTCCCCACTAATACAATCCAAAAAGAGTTTTAGAACATATCCGCAGAACGGAAAATATATTTAAGTTTTGCCACTAATACACGACCAACATTGCTTTAGAGCATATAACTGCACCTCTGAACGGCAAATATATTTGTCTTTTGCCACTAATATAAGCCAAAAAAGGGCTGTAATTTTCGCACTTCACCACACAGTGGCTAATAAGACCTTTTTTTCCCACTAATGCAAGCCAAAAAATGCTTTAGAACATAAAACTGCACTGCACAAGGGCAAATAAGACATAGAAATATTTCCTTGTAATAAACCCTGTTAATGGCTGTATCAAACAGCACTTGCAACCCAATAATAAGAACGGTTTGCTGGAAATACAGAGCTGTATAATGGCAATTTGGATCCCCAGTCAGTGCAGCAAGGTGTAATAGGATTGTTCCGATTACCCAGGCTGTAACCTCCCCTACTGAACCCTGTTCAACATAAATGCTGTGGAATGATTCCCCCCTATCCTTCCCCTACAGCTTGAATAACATTTCCCTGCACTTGGTTTTAGCACAATGAAGTCTTTTCTAGCACTGACTCTAGCTCCTACTGACGTCTCTCCCTGCACTTTGTACACTGGAAAATGGCAGAATGCAAGATGGCTGAGGCTATTTATAGGGCTGTGCCATCACAGGGCTGGCTGCTGATTGGCTGCATGCATGGCATTATGGGTGATCCCGCCTTCCCAGAGTTCCTTGCTCCATGTCTTCACACGTGCAGCAGCCATTTTAGGAAAAAATACGATTGGCTACCACAAAGTGTGAGGAAATTCGAATTTGGTGCAGATCGAATTCCACTTCGTCAACTTAACCTTTAATCTGGATATTTGTAGCAGGAGAACCACCATGCCACTACCTCTTGGAGTAGTCTCTGTTTAAGTGACTGCTTACCCATGGAGGTCAGGAGACACCAGTGTGAAACACCAGCGTAGTCAGGGACAAACCAAGTCAGAGCAAGCAGAGTTTATAAAATTCCAAGTCCGGCCAATGTTCAGAACAGGCAGCACAGGATCAGTATGCCAGGTAAGGCAGTAAAGGGTCATATCTGGAGATAGACCGTTAAACATTAGAGTAAGAAAGACAAATAGCTCACCTTTGCAGGAAACTAGATAACCAGAACCTATCGCTAAGGCACCCTCCCGAAGAGGAAGGTGCCTTAAATACCCAGTTCTAGGCAGGCATAGGCTGGGGAAGATTATTGTGTGTGCTGGCACTTTAAAAGCCAGATGAAGCATGCAGCCTACGGTAAGAGTAGCAGCGTGGAGGAAGGAAGCAGACCTCAGCTGAGTGGACAGAGCAGCACTACTCTGGCAGTTAACCCTTTGAGAAGGAGCAGAAGGATGCTGGTGGGTCCAGACTATATGAGACTTGGAGCAGGAGAAAGGATGAGTGTCCTGGTGGTCATGTTTCTAGATTGCAGGGAGATATCAGCAGGCATGGACCACCAATATAAGTTTCTTCTCTAGTATACCCAGAATGGAACTGGCTCACCTGAGTACCAGAAGATCTGTTGGTAGTACAAGGCTCTGACGCAATAACGGGCATTAAAGTTCCAGTAGAAGTCAATCCCATTTGGAGCTGACTTTAGGGCTTGCCACTCAGGTCTGTTTCTTATGATTTGAACTTAATGAAGATATGTCCTGCATGTGCAATGATGATCACCAAGATTATTCTAAAATGAAAACTTAACATGAACATGTTCGGCAGAGATTGGGGTGCACCCTCAGAATCATATCCTCTGGTGAGCACAAAGTACTATAGACTGATATTGACTATACCCATTTTGTAATGCCGTACCCATTAAGGTTCTGTTATGAGAACTGGTAATATACTTTACCTCATTTAATATGCACACCGAAGATTTAATCGAAATTTGTGAGAAAAAATTGGTGGCATTCTCCATCATGTTCTGTATCATGGACATATCATGGAGGCACCATATAGTGCCATGCGTGGCGATGCTGTTCATGTCATATCTTTTAAGAGATGCCTGACATAACCAGCGAGCATGTAGTATGACATATGAGTACTAAGCAAGTTGAAGAAACATTTATACATCTCCTACATTGTGCAATTAGTATCATTTATCAGTACACCATTAGAATATACAGTACTTGGGAGTAATCATACCATGTAAATGTCCAAGGAAGGATATGATAATTATTTATCAGACTCCCAGGCCGGGTATACTAATAATAGCAATATGTTTTAGTCCTAAGCAAACACAGATGCTTCTCGGAATATCCTTTTCCTAAAGAGCTCTTCCTTTTATTTATTCAGAGCCCATTGCACAGTATGTATAATACAATTCAAGTGTTTATAGAAATGAAGAAATAAAGATTGTGTCATGAAACAGCGGGTGTGAACCCACTGTACTACGTGTCCTACCTCCTCTAAGGGCATTGTCTAAGTGAACCCCTCGATCTTCACAGTACCCCTGATGGTGGGGATAGACTTTCCCGAGGGGAACACCAGGTCGCTAACTCTTGAGGAGGATTGGCACACGAGGCAGCTGGTCCAGGCGGACCAGGAGGTACCTGAGCATGGTACCAGAGGTACAGGCGTTGTCAGCAGGCTGTCATAACCAGGAGCAACAGTGCAGGACCAAAGGATGAGGCAGAGGCAAAGTCAAACAAGCAATTGGTCAGGGCAGGCGGTACAGGTCAAGCAATCCGGATCGGCAACAGAAGAGTCAAGACAAGCAGGCAGGGATGAAACAGGTAGCAGAGTCCAGGAATACAAGTATGAGTCGGGAACACAGGAACACAAGCAGATATCAGGAACCATAGCAGGACACAAGGCATCTGGGGAGAGGGCTGAACCACTTATATATGTGCAAGAGGGCTAGGATTGGTCAGTAAGGTCACATGACCTAACCCATGAAGCACAGGATGTGAGATGCACCGGCCCTAAGGAAGTGCTGCAGGGAACAAGCAGCAAGCATGCTGAGTCCAGGGCTGAGTAGCAGATCACCGCTGAACATGGCGCAAGGGAACATCGGCGCACAGCAGCCATTATTACAGGTTGTGTTAACAGATAGCCAAATTTATATATTCAACAAGTGAAATGAAACTCATTTACAATTTTATTACATTTCTGAGATACCTATCATGATTTTTTTTTTCTAAAATGCTGCAAAAACCAGAAAAAAGTGCAAAGATCCAAATAGATTTCCGATTTTATGCTGTTTTTACTTTTAACATTCTGTGCTGGTTAATTACCTAATAGATCTTTTTTAGCAGTTGTAGTGTTGGGGCTCCGTGTATAGGTAGAGATATACCATAAGTGATAAAATGATGGTTGTCTGTAGCCCCTTGCTAGAAGGAGTTGACTGCAGTGTACAAACTATGCAGTAAGCTTCCTCTAGTGGTGATTGAATGCAGTCAAAATTGTATCTTTTAAAGAGTATCTGTCAAACCTGGTCAATCCAATAAACCAGTTGACTAAAATGATATAATTCTATTTCGATCACCAAGGGGCTGGCTGTAGTGCTTGGAGCACTGCTAGCACTACACCCCTGTGTACCTTCAGTGCTCAGTGTACCCTCCACCCCTCCTTTTTGATTGACAGAGCTAGACATCTCGTCCAGTCCTGTGTTCTTGTGCCAGTGCCGAAACTACTCAATGACCCGATGCTGGCAGATGCTTTTTCCCAAGATCATCAGAACTACTGAGAAGGCACCAAATCACTGAGCCAATTTTACACTTGCGCAATGGATATTTTGCTGATTCCCAAGTTCAGGATGCAGTATCTGATTAAGGCGTTGTTCACACTTAAGTGTTTGGTCAGTGATTTCCATCAGTGATTTGTCAGACAAAACCCGGTGCAGGTCAAAACCACAGAACAGTTGCAGATCTTTCCATTATAACTTTTCTCTGTGTAGCCTTCACTTCTGGTTTTGGCTCACAAATAACTGATGGAAATCAATGACCAAACACTGAAGTGTGAACGAGGCCTAACTGTGCAGGCACTGAGTCACTGAGCCGACTCCGCACTGGAGTGAGAATGCAGGGCTAGATGAGATGTCTAGCCCTGTCAATCAGAGGAAAAGGTGAAGTACACAGAGCACAAGGGCGTAACACTAGCATTGCTTCACGTGCTACAGCCAGCTCTCTGGTGCTTAAAAGACATCCTTTTCATAAATATAAAAAGTTATATATCTCCGCAACTATTTAAGCTAGAGAAAAAAATGAAATTTATAATTTTACTCAGCATGATTAACTCTACATGGTAATATGCCTAGTTAAATACAGTTGATCATTCTGACATCTGCTCTTTAACCCCTTAAGGACCCAGCCATTTTTTTAGCAAATCTGACATGTGTCACTTTATGTGGTAATCACTTTAAAACGCTTTTACTTGTGGTCATGGCTACGGCCAAGAGTTATCCGAAGAACCCTAGGGAGAAAACAACAGGAACAACCTAACCCAGCTAGGCGTGTCTTAGCTGACCTGACTAAATGGCTTGTTGTGTGCCCTAAGCCATGATTGTGGGTAGGCCTATAAGTGGGCAAAAACCAAGCCAAGTAGGGTAGAAAAGGAATTTGAATGGCATGTACAAACTAATCCCCAAGCCAACTGCAAGGCATCCGGGATCTAGAGCGAAAATTCGGGGTATGTGAGGCAAGACCAGTAGGAAACCTACAACCCATCTTGTGGATGACAAGGCCAGAGACATGATGCTCAATATTGCGGATACTGCACCAAAGCGGAATGGAGGACCGAGAATACGTTGTGAAATGGATCATGAAAACCAACTGAAACTTGTAAAGTTTGGTTCTAGTGCGAGTACTGGCAATGCCCTAGCGTCAGGAGATCGTGGGACCAAAACCTAACTGCCTAGACTATGCAGGAATGAGGGCCAAAAAGAACCACGTAGATAGGAAGAGAATCCTTGAATAGTTACCCAGACAACAGCTATCCGCGCTTTGTTCTACTGTACGCCCCTGAGAATTGTTTTTACGCTTGAGACGTGAAGACCGACCTACTATCTAAATCTTCTACCGTGAGAAAATGCTGGACCTTGTCCAAAATCCGATTCAACGTGGTTGTAGGGAGTCGGAGGTTAGTGCGGCAAGAAGCTATGAAGCCATAATATACAAGATTCTGTCTATGCCCTCCCATGAGTGAGGGAATGCAATGCAATGAAGCTACTGGCGAAAATGAATTCCTGGTCGTGGTAAAAAGGCAAAGACTTTGCGTGGGGACCTGGTTGACAAGATATGATCGACTACAATCAGAGACTAAAATGCTAGAGCGAATTGCCCTACTTGTTCTTCCTCTGGCAGGACCTGAACGAAAGCATGAACAATTAAAGAAAGACGAAATATCTGCGTAAGACATGACAATAATGCTGTAGGGCGAACCGGAGCAGTTTGCGGTAAAAACATAAAATGAGTGATCAACATGGATTATTAGGAAATTAGGGAAGCAGGTATGTATGCGATACATAGGGGCCAAATCAGCCTAGAAGCCATGGGGCCGAAGCAGTCGTGGGGCCCCCGAAGCCATGGGGCCGAAGCAGTCGTCGGGCCCCCGAAGCCATGGGGCCGAAGCAGTCGTCGGGCTCCCGAAGCCATGGGGCCGAAGCAGTCGTCGGGCCCCCGAAGCCATGGATCAACATGGAGCGATCAACATGGATTATTAGGAAATTAGGGAAGCAGGTATGTATGCGATACATAGGGGCCAGCCTAGATGCACAGATGGACAACCAACCAGGCAATCAGCCCAGCAGGACTGAAAACAGTCGTCGGGCCCCGAAGCCAAGGGGCCGAAGCAGACGTTGGCCCCCCCGAAGCAGTCATCGGGCCCCCGAAGCCATGGGGCCGAAGCAGGTCGTCGGGCCCCCGGAGCCATGGGGCCGAAGCAGGTCGTCGGGCCCCCGAAGCCATGGGGCCGAAGCAGGTCGTCGGGCCCCCGAAGCCATGGGGCCGAAGCAGGTCGTCGGGCCCCCGAAGCCATGGGGCCGAAGCAGGTCGTCGGGCCCCCGAAGCCATGGGGCCGAAGCAGGTCGTCGGGCCCCCGAAGCCATGGGGCCGAAGCAGGTCGTCGGGCCCCCGAAGCCATGGGGCCGAAGCAGGTCGTCGGGCCCCCGAAGCCATGGGGCCGAAGCAGGTCGTCGGGCCCCCGAAGCCATGGGGCCGAAGCAGGTCGTCGGGCCCCCGAAGCCTTGGGGCCGAAGCAGGTCGTCGGGCCCCCGAAGCCATGGGGCCGAAGCAGGTCGTCGGGCCCCCGAAGCCATGGGGCCGAAGCAGTCGTCGGGCCCCCGAAGCCATGGGGCCGAAGCAGTCGTCGGGCCCCCGAAGCCATGGGGCACCTGAAAACACACACCTGTGAGTGAGGGTGTGGCTCGTATATGAAGAGCCTCCGCCCCTCCCACAAATGCAGGCTGACTAATCAGCCTTACCAACTTATACAGGCCATTCTGAGATTGTTTTCTCATCACATATTGTACTTCATGACAGTGGTAAAATTTAGTCAAAAAAGCTTATTTTTATTTATAAAAAAATACCAAAATTACCAAGAATTTGGAAAAATTTGCAAACTAGGAAATTCCAATTTCTCTACTTTCATAATAGATAGTAATAACTCCAAAAATAGTTATTACTTTACATTCTCCATATGTCTTCTTCATGTTTGGATCATTTTGTGAATGCCATTTTATTCTTTTGGGGATGTTAGAAGACTTAGAATTTTAGAAGCAAATCTTGAAATTTTTCACAAAATTTCCAAAACCCACTTTTTAAGGACCAGTTCAGGTCTGCAGTCACTTTGTGAGGCTTACATAATAGAAACCACCCAAAAATGACCCCATTTGAGAAACTACACCCCTCAAGGTATTCAAAACTGATTTTTCAAACTTTGTTTACCCTTTAGGTGTTCCACAAGAATTAATGGAAAATGGAGATGACATTTAAGAATTTCACTTTTTTGGCATATTTTCCATTTTAATAATTTTTTTTCCACTAACAAAGCAAGGGTTAACCAAGCCAAACAAAACTCAATATTTATTGCCCTGATTCTGTAGTTTACAGAAACACCCCATATGCGGTCGTAAGCTGCTGTACGGGCACACGGCATTGCGCAGAAGGAAAGGAACGCCATATGTTTTTTGGAAAGCAGATTTCACTGGGATAATTTTAAGCTGCCATGTCACATTTGAAGCCCCCCTGATGCACCCCTAGAGTAGAAACTCCAAAAAAGTAACCCCATTTTAGAAACTACACCCCTCAAGGTATTCAAAACTGATTTTACAAACTTTTTTAACCCTTTAGGTGTTCCACAAGAATTAAAGGAAAATGCAGATGAAATTTCAGAATTTCACTTTTTTGATAGACTCTCCATTTTAATCCATTTTTTCCAGTAACAAAGCAAGGGTTAACAGCCAAACAAAACTCAATATTTATTGCCCTGATTCTGTAGTTTACAGAAACACCTCATATGTGGTCGTAAACTGCTGTACGGGCACACGGCAGGGAACAGAAGGAAAGGAATGCCTTATGGTTTTTGGGAGGCAGATTTCACTGGGATAATTTTAAGTTGCCATGTTACATTTGAAGCCCCCCTGAGGCATCGCTAGAGTAGAAACTCCCAAAAAAATGACCCAATTTTGGAAACTACGGGATAAGGTGAAAGTTTTGTTGGTACTATTTTAGGCTATATATGATTTTTGGTTGCTCTATATTACACTTTTTGTGAGGTAAAGTAACCAAAAATAGCTGTGGTACTTTTATAGAGCAGGTTTTTACAGACGCTACAATACCAAAATTTTTAGTGTCTCCATATTCTGAAAGCCATAGTTTTTTAGTTTTTTTTGGGCGACTGTCTTATGTAGGGGCTCATTCTTTTTGATATGAGATGACGGTTTAATTGGTACTATTTTAGAGTGTGTATGACTTTTTGATTGCTTGGTATTACACTTTTTGTGATGTAAGGTGACAATAAAGAGTTTTTTTGACACACTTTATATCTATGTTCACCTGAGGGGATAGGTCATGTGATATTTTTATACAGCAGGTTCTTACAGACGCTGTGATATGGTTTTGTTTATTTAAGTTTTACACAATAACAGCATTTTTTTAATAAAAAAAATCATATTTTAGTGTCTGCATATTCTGTCATAGTTTTATTTATTTTTTTATGCGATTGTCTTAGGTAGGGTTTAATTTTTGCAGGATGAGATGTCTGTTTTATTGGTACTATTTGGGGGTGCGTGTGACTTTTTGATCACTTGCTATTACACTTTTTGTGATGCAAGGTGACAAAAAATGGCTTTTATGGTTTTCACCTGTGTAGTTAGTTCATGTGATATTTTCATACAGCAATGAGATTACATTTTGATTGGTATGATTTTGGGGTGCGTATGCCTTTTTGATCACATGGTATTACACTTTTTGTGATGTAAGGTGACAAAAAATGCCTTTTTTGACACACTTTTTATTTTATCTTTTTCACAGTGTTCATCTGAGGGGTTAGGTCGTGTGATATTTTTATATAGCAGGTCGTTACAGACATGGCAATACCTAATAGGTATACTTTCTTTAATTTATTTAGGTTTTTACACAATAATATCATTTTTGAAACCCAAAAAATCATGTTTTAGTGTCTTCATAGTCTGAGAGCCATATTTTTTGGGCGATTGTCTTAGGTAGGGGCTCAATTTTTGCGGGATAAGGTAACAGTTATATTGGTACTATTTTGGGGGGGCATACGCCTTTTTGATCGCTTGCTATTACACTTTTTGTGATGTAAGGGGACAAAAAATTGCTTTTTTGAAACAGTTTTTATTTTTTACAGTGTTCACCTTAGGGGTTAGGTCATGTGGTATTTTTATAGAGCATGTTGTTACTGATGCGGCAATACCTAATATGTCAACTTTTCTTTTTTTCCCTTATTTTTTTTACATTTAACTTAATAAAAGCATTTTTGAAACAAAAAAAATCATGTTTTTTGGGCGATTGTCTTAGGTAGGGGCTCATTTTTTGCGGGATAAGGTGACAGTTAGATTGGTACTATTTTGGGGGGCATACGCCTTTTTGCTCGCCTGGTATTGCACTTTTAGTGATGTAAGGTAACAAAAAAATATTTTTGCACAGTTTTTATTTCATTTTTTTGACGGTGTTCACCTCAGGGGTTAGGTCATGTGATATTTTTATAAGCCGGTCGATATGGATGCGGTGGTACCTAATATGTCTACTTTTCTTTTTTTCCTTTTTTTTTCCCTTCATTTTGGGAAAAGGACCCTTTTTTTTACTTGAAACTTTTAATTTTTTATTATAAAAAACACTTTTTTCACTTTTTTTTTACTTTTTATATTTGTCCCACTGTGGGACTTCACCTTTTCAGGGTTTGATCCCTGTTTCAATTCCGTACAATACATTCTGTATTGTACTGAATTGAACTGTCAGCATCACAGTAAGACGCTGTAAGACGCTGACAGTTGCCTAAGAGACCCAGCCCTGCGTTACCTAATGTAGTAGGGGGTAATCCTCAAAGGGACTCATGGGAGCAAGCAGTGTTGGACCTCGGCTTTATTGTCCCAGAGATAAGTCCACAAATGAACTGCAGCACTCCTTCAGTTCAAATTTGAAAAAGACTTTCGAAGATTCGAAACGTCACTCTTTTATGATGCATTTTGGTGAATAAACACACTTGATTTTTTGGAACTGAAGGAGTGTTCCAGTTCATTTGGACTATCCTCAGAATAGGTCACCAGTATCAGATCAGTGGGGGTATGACTCCTGACATCCCTGACAATCAGCTGTTTGAAGGGGTCATTGAGCTAATGCAAGTACTGTGTTCTCTTCAATGGGAGAGGGAGAGACAAGCAGGGACAACAGTTGTAATTATACTGCACCGTCAATACAAGGAAGATGGGATGCAGATGAATGCTGAAGAGGACGAAGGGCTCCACAAGCTCCATAACCCCTTCAAACAGCTGATCTGCAGGGGTACTGGGAGTCAGAACCCCACCGATCTGATACTGGTGACCTATCTTAAAGATAGGTCATCAATATTATGCCAATGTACAACCCTTCTAAGGAGCATCTGTCAAAATGATCAACCCTATTAAACTAGAAATATGTCCTGGTAGGGTTGCTCATGCTAAGTTAAGTGATATATTTCATTTTTTTCCCAAGGGTGAATAGTTGCAGCGATATATACATGGCCAGGGCCGGTGCAAGGATTTTTGCCAACACAAGCAAAGCTACATTTTGGCAGCTGGCTTCTTCTCTGTGTGGTCCTGGTTAGGGATGAGCGAACTCGAACTGTATAGTTCGGGTTCGTACCGAATTTTGGGGTGTCCGTGACACGGACCCGAACCCGGACATTTTCGTAAAAGTCCGGGTTCGGGTTCGGTGTTCGTCGCTTTCTTCGCGCTTTTGTGACGCTTTCTTGGCGCTTTTTGAAAGGCTGCAAAGCAGCCAATCAACAAGCGTCATACTACTTGCCCCAAGAGGCCATCACAGCCATGCCTACTATTGGCATGGCTGTGATTGGCCAGAGCACCATGTGACCCAGCCTCTATTTAAGCTGGAGTCACATAGCGCCGCCCGTCACTCTGCTCTGATTAGCGTAGGGAGAGGTTGCGGCTGCGACAGTAGGGCGAGATTAGGCAGATTAACTCCTCCAAAGGACTTGATTAACTGATCGATCTGCAGCTGTGGATCATTGAGCTGCTGATCCTCAATTGCTCACTGTTTTTAGGCTGCCCAGACCGTTTGTCAGTCACATTTTTCTGGGGTGATCGGCGGCCATTTTGTGTCTTGTGGTGCGCCAGCACAAGCTGCGACCAAGTGCATTTAACCCTCAATGGTGTGGTTGTTTTTTGGCTAAAGCCTACATCAGGGTGAAGCTGTCACACCAAGTGCATTTAACCAGCAATAGTCTGTTTATTTTTTGGCCATATACTACATCAGGGGCAAGCTGCGCCTGTCACCAAGTGCATTTAACCCTCAATGGTGCGTTTGTTTTTTGGCTAAAGCCTACATCAGGGTGAAGCTGTCACACCAAGTGCATTTAACCAGCAATAGTCTGTTTATTTTTTGGCCATATACTACATCAGGGGCAAGCTGCGCCCGTCACCAAGTGCATTTAACCCTCAGTAGTGTGGTTGGTCAAGCTATCACACCAAGTGCATTTAACCAGCATAGTCTGTTCATTTTTTGGCCATATACTAAATCAGGGGCAAGCTGCGCCCGTCACCAAGTGCATTTAACCAGCAATAGTCTGTTCATTTTTTGGCCATATACTACATCAGGGGCAAGCTGCGCCCGTCACCAAGTGCATTTAACCCTCAGTAGTGTGGTTGGTCAAGCTGTGACACCAAGTGCATTTAACCAGCAATAGTCTGTTCATTTTTTGGCCATATACTACATCAGGGGCAAGCTGCGCCCATCACCAAGTGCATTTAACCAGCAATAGTGTGGTTATTTTTTGGCCATATCCCAGTCTAATTCTGTCACTAAATCCATACCGGTCACCCAGCGCCTAAATACTAGGCCTCAAATTTATATCCCGCTAAATCTCTCGTTACCGCTGTCCTGTTGTGGCTGGGAAAGTTATTTAGTGTCCGTCAAAGCACATTTTTTGTTCTGGGTTGAAATACAATTCCCAATTTAGCAATTTAAAAATTTAGTGGTTTCTGCTGTATCAGAGCTATTTGAAATCTATCCCTAAAAGGGTATATAATATTCAAGGTGCACATAGGGTCATTCAGAATAACTTCACACACCCGCTACTGTGCATTTCCAAGTCTAATTCTGTCACTAAACCCATACCTGTCACCCAGCGCCTAAATACTAGGCCTCAAATTCATATCCAGCTAAATCTGTCGTTAGTGCTGTAGCTGGGCGAGTTATTTAGTGTCCGTTCAAGCACATTTCTTGTTCTGGGTTGAAATACAATTCCCAATTTAGCAATTTCATAATTTAGTGGTTTCTGCTATATCAGAGCTATTTGAAATCGATCCCTAAAAGGGTAGATCATATTGAAGGTGCACATAGGGTCATTCTGAATAACTTCACACACCCGCTACTGTGCATTTCCAAGTCTAATTCTGTCACTAAACCCATACCTGTCACCCAGCGCCTAAATACTAGGCCTCAAATTTATATCCAGCTAAATCTGTCCTTAGTGCTGTAGCTGGGCGAGTTATTTAGTGTCCGTTCAAGCACATTTCTTGTTCTGGGTTGAAATACAATTCCCAATTTAGCAATTTCATAATTTAGTGGTTTCTGCTATATCAGAGCTATTTGAAATCTATCCCTAAAAGGGTAGATCATATTGAAGGTGCACATAGGGACATTCAGAATAACTTCACACACCCGCTACTGTGCATTTCCAAGTCTAATTCTGTCACTAAACCCATACCTGTCACCCAGCGCCTAAATACTAGGCCTCAAATTTATATCCAGCTAAATCTGTCCTTAGTGCTGTAGCTGGGCGAGTTATTTAGTGTCCGTTCAAGCACATTTCTTGTTCTGGGTTGAAATACAATTCCCAATTTAGCAATTTCATAATTTAGTGGTTTCTGCTATATCAGAGCTATTTGAAATCTATCCCTAAAAGGGTAGATCATATTGAAGGTGCACATAGGGACATTCAGAATAACTTCACACACCCGCTACTGTGCATTTCCAAGTCTAATTCTGTCACTAAACCCATACCTGTCACCCAGCGCCTAAATACTAGGCCTCAAATTTATATCCAGCTAAATCTGTCCTTAGTGCTGTAGCTGGGCGAGTTATTTAGTGTCCGTTCAAGCACATTTCTTGTTCTGGGTTGAAATACAATTCCCAATTTAGCAATTTCATAATTTAGTGGTTTCTGCTATATCAGAGCTATTTGAAATCTATCCCTAAAAGGGTAGATCATATTGAAGGTGCACATAGGGACATTCAGAATAACTTCACACACCCGCTACTGTGCATTTCCAAGTCTAATTCTGTCACTAAACCCATACCTGTCACCCAGCGCCTAAATACTAGGCCTCAAATTTATATCCAGCTAAATCTGTCCTTAGTGCTGTAGCTGGGCGAGTTATTTAGTGTCCGTTCAAGCACATTTCTTGTTCTGGGTTGAAATACAATTCCCAATTTAGCAATTTCATAATTTAGTGGTTTCTGCTATATCAGAGCTATTTGAAATCTATCCCTAAAAGGGTATATAATATTCAAGGTGCACATTGGGTCATTCAGAATAACTTCACACACACCCGCTACTGTGTATTTCCAAGTCTAATTCTGTCACTAAACCCATACCTGTCACCCAGCGCCTAAATACTAGGCCTCAAATTTATATCCAGCTAAATCTGTCCTTAGTGCTGTAGCTGGGCGAGTTATTTAGTGTCCGTTCAAGCACATTTCTTGTTCTGGGTTGAAATACAATTCCCAATTTAGCAATTTCATAATTTAGTGGTTTCTGCTATATCAGAGCTATTTGAAATCTATCCCTAAAAGGGTAGATCATATTGAAGGTGCACATAGGGACATTCAGAATAACTTCACACACCCGCTACTGTGCATTTCCAAGTCTAATTCTGTCACTAAACCCATACCTGTCACCCAGCGCCTAAATACTAGGCCTCAAATTTATATCCAGCTAAATCTGTCCTTAGTGCTGTAGCTGGGCGAGTTATTTAGTGTCCGTTCAAGCACATTTCTTGTTCTGGGTTGAAATACAATTCCCAATTTAGCAATTTCATAATTTAGTGGTTTCTGCTATATCAGAGCTATTTGAAATCTATCCCTAAAAGGGTAGATCATATTGAAGGTGCACATAGGGACATTCAGAATAACTTCACACACCCGCTACTGTGCATTTCCAAGTCTAATTCTGTCACTAAACCCATACCTGTCACCCAGCGCCTAAATACTAGGCCTCAAATTTATATCCAGCTAAATCTGTCCTTAGTGCTGTAGCTGGGCGAGTTATTTAGTGTCCGTTCAAGCACATTTCTTGTTCTGGGTTGAAATACAATTCCCAATTTAGCAATTTCATAATTTAGTGGTTTCTGCTATATCAGAGCTATTTGAAATCTATCCCTAAAAGGGTATATAATATTCAAGGTGCACATAGGGTCATTCAGAATAACTTCACACACACGCTTCTGTGCATTTCCAAGTCTAATTCTGTCACTAAATCCATACCGGTCACCCAGCGCCTAAATACTAGGCCTCAAATTTATATCCCGCTGAATTTGAATACAATACATTGGGCCAAATAATATATTTGTTGTTGTGGTGAACCATAACAATGAGAAAAACATCTAGTAAGGGACGCGGACGTGGACATGGTCGTGGTGGTGTTAGTGGACCCTCTGGTGCTGGGAGAGGACCTGGCCGTTCTGCCACATCCACACGTCCTAGTGTACCAACTACCTCAGGTCCCAGTAGCCGCCAGAATTTACAGCGATATATGGTGGGGCCCAATGCCGTTCTAAGGATGGTAAGGCCTGAGCAGGTACAGGCATTAGTCAATTGGGTGGCCGACAGTGGATCCAGCACGTTCACATTATCTCCCACCCAGTCTTCTGCAGAAAGCGCACAGATGGCGCCTGAAAACCAACCCCATCAGTCTGTCACATCACCCCCATGCATACCAGGGAAACTGTCTCAGCCTCAAGTTATGCAGCAGTCTCTTATGCTGTTTGAAGACTCCGCTGGCAGGGTTTCCCAAGGGCATCCACCTAGCCCTTCCCCAGCGGTGAAAGACATAGAATGCACTGACGCACAACCACTTATGTTTCCTGATGATGAGGACATGGGAATACCACCTCAGCATGTCTCTGATGATGACGAAACACAGGTGCCAACTGCTGCGTCTTTCTGCAGTGTGCAGACTGAACAGGAGGTCAGGGATCAAGACTGGGTGGAAGACGATGCAGGGGACGATGAGGTCCTAGACCCCACATGGAATGAAGGTCGTGCCACTGACTTTCACAGTTCGGAGGAAGAGGCAGTGGTGAGACCGAGCCAACAGCGTAGCAAAAGAGGGAGCAGTGGGCAAAAGCAGAACACCCGCCGCCAAGAGACTCCGCCTGCTACTGACCGCCGCCATCTGGGACCGAGCACCCCAAAGGCAGCTTCAAGGAGTTCCCTGGCATGGCACTTCTTCAAACAATGTGCTGACGACAAGACCCGAGTGGTTTGCACGCTGTGCCATCAGAGCCTGAAGCGAGGCATTAACGTTCTGAACCTGAGCACAACCTGCATGACCAGGCACCTGCATGCAAAGCATGAACTGCAGTGGAGTAAACACCTTAAAACCAAGGAAGTCACTCAGGCTCCCCCTGCTACCTCTTCTGCTGCTGCCGCCTCGGCCTATTCTGCTGCTGCCGCCTCGGCCTCTTCCTCCGCCTCTGGAGGAACGTTGGCACCTGCCGCCCAGCAAACAGGGGATGTACCACCAACACCACCACCACCACCTCCGTCACCAAGCGTCTCAACCATGTCACACGCCAGCGTTCAGCTCTCCATCTCACAAACATTTGATAGAAAGCGTAAATTCCCACCTAGCCACCCTCGATCCCTGGCCCTGAATGCCAGCATTTCTAAACTACTGGCCTATGAAATGCTGTCATTTAGGCTGGTGGACACAGACAGCTTCAAACAGCTCATGTCGCTTGCTGTCCCACAGTATGTTGTTCCCAGCCGGCACTACTTCTCCAAGAGAGCCGTGCCTTCCCTGCACAACCAAGTATCCGATAAAATCAAGTGTGCACTGCGCAACGCCATCTGTAGCAAGGTCCACCTAACCACAGATACGTGGACCAGTAAGCACGGCCAGGGACGCTATATCTCCCTAACTGCACACTGGGTAAATGTAGTGGCAGCTGGGCCCCAGGCGGAGAGCTGTTTGGCGCACGTCCTTCCGCCGCCAAGGATCGCAGGGCAACATTCTTTGCCTCCTGTTGCCACCTCCTCCTTCTCGGCTTCCTCCTCCTCTTCTTCCACCTGCTCATCCAGTCAGCCACACACCTTCACCACCAACTTCAGCACAGCCCGGGGTAAACGTCAGCAGGCCATTCTGAAACTCATATGTTTGGGGGACAGGCCCCACACCGCACAGGAGTTGTGGCGGGGTATTGAACAACAGACCGACGAGTGGTTGCTGCCGGTGAGCCTCAAGCCCGGCCTGGTGGTGTGTGATAATGGGCGAAATCTCGTTGCAGCTCTGGGACTAGCCAATTTGACGCACATCCCTTGCTTGGCGCATGTGCTGAATTTGGTGGTGCAGAAGTTCATTCACAACTACCCCGACATGTCAGAGCTGCTGCATAAAGTGCGGGCCGTCTGTTCGCGCTTCCGGCGTTCACATCCTGCTGCTGCTCGCCTGTCTGCGCTACAGCGTAACTTCGGCCTTCCCGCTCACCGCCTCATATGCGACGTGCCCACCAGGTGGAACTCCACCTTGCACATGCTGGACAGACTGTGCGAGCAGCAGCAGGCCATAGTGGAGTTTCAGCTGCAGCACGCACGGGTCAGTCGCACTACAGAACAGCACCACTTCACCACCAATGACTGGGCCTCCATGCGAGACCTGTGTGCCCTGTTGCGCTGTTTCGAGTACTCCACCAACATGGCCAGTGGCGATGACACCGTTATCAGCGTTACAATACCACTTCTATGTCTCCTTGAGAAAACACTTAGGGCGATGATGGAAGAGGAGGTGGCCCAGGAGGAGGAGGAGGAGGAGGAGGAAGAGGGGTCATTTTTAGCACTTTCAGGCCAGTCTCTTCGAAGTGACTCAGAGGGAGGTTTTTGGCAACAGCAGAGGCCAGGTACAAATGTGGCCAGCCAGGGCCCACTACTGGAGGACGAGGAGGACGAGGATGAGGAGGAGGTGGAGGAGGATGAGGATGAAGCATGGTCACAGCGGGGTGGCACCCAACGCAGCTCGGGTCCATCACTGGTGCGTGGCTGGGGGGAAAGGCAGGACGATGACGATACGCCTCACACAGAGGACAGCTTGTCCTTACCCCTGGGCAGCCTGGCACACATGAGCGACTACATGCTGCAGTGCCTGCGCAACGACAGCAGAGTTGCCCACATTTTAACCTGTGCGGACTACTGGGTTGCCACCCTGCTGGATCCACGCTACAAAGACAATGTGCCCACCTTACTTCCTGCACTGGAGCGTGATAGGAAGATGCGCGAGTACAAGCGCACGTTGGTAGACGCGCTACTGAGAGCATTCCCAAATGTCACAGGGGAACAAGTGGAAGCCCAAGGCCAAGGCAGAGGAGGAGCAAGAGGTCGCCAAGGCAGCTGTGTCACGGCCAGCTCCTCTGAGGGCAGGGTTAGCATGGCAGAGATGTGGAAAACTTTTGTCAACACGCCACAGCTAACTGCACCACCACCTGATACGCAACGTGTTAGCAGGAGGCAACATTTCACTAACATGGTGGAACAGTACGTGTGCACACCCCTCCACGTACTGACTGATGGTTCGGCCCCATTCAACTTCTGGGTCTCTAAATTGTCCACGTGGCCAGAGCTAGCCTTTTATGCCTTGGAGGTGCTGGCCTGCCCGGCAGCCAGCGTTTTGTCTGAACGTGTATTCAGCACGGCAGGGGGCGTCATTACAGACAAACGCAGCCGCCTGTCTACAGCCAATGTGGACAAGCTGACGTTCATAAAAATGAACCAGGCATGGATCCCACAGGACCTGTCCGTCCCTTGTCCAGATTAGACATTAACTACCTCCCCATAACCATATATTATTGGACTCCAGGGCACTTCCTCATTCAATCCTATTTTTTTTTCATTTTACCATTATATTGCGAGGCTACCCAAAGTTGAATGAACCTCTCCTCTGCCTGTGTGCTAGGCCTAAATATATGCCAATGGACTGTTGCAGTGGTGGCTGACATGAAGCCTGATTCTCTGCTATGACATGCAGACTAATTCTCTGCTGACATGAAGCCAGATTGTCTGTTACGGGACCTCTCTCCTCTGCCTGGGTGCTGGGCCTAAATTTATGACAATGGACTGTTGCAGTGGTGGCTGACGTGAAGCCTGATTCTCTGCTATGACATGCAGACTGATTCTCTGCTGACATGAAGCCAGATTGTCTGTTACGGGACCTCTCTGCTCTGCCTGTGTGCTAGGCCTAAATATATGCCAATGGACTGTTGCAGTGGTGGGTGACGTGAAGCCTCATTCTCTGCTATGACATGCAGACTGATTCTCTGCTGACATGAAGCCAGATCGTCTGTTACGGGACCTCTCTGCTCTGCCTGTGTGCTAGGCCTAAATATATGCCAATGGACTGTTGCAGTGGTGGGTGACGTGAAGCCTCATTCTCTGCTATGACATGCAGACTGATTCTCTGCTGACATGAAGCCAGATCGTCTGTTACGGGACCTCTCTGCTCTGCCTGTGTGCTAGGCCTAAATATATGCCAATGGACTGTTGCAGTGGTGGGTGACGTGAAGCCTCATTCTCTGCTATGACATGCAGACTGATTCTCTGCTGACATGAAGCCAGATTGTCTGTTACGGGACCTCTCTGCTCTGCCTGTGTGCTAGGCCTAAATATATGCCAATGGACTGTTGCAGTGGTGGGTGACGTGAAGCCTCATTCTCTGCTATGACATGCAGACTGATTCTCTGCTGTCATGAAGCCAGATTGTCTGTTACGGGACCTCTCTGCTCTGCCTGTGTGCTAGGCCTTAATATATGCCAATGGACTGTTGCAGTGGTGGGTGACGTGAAGCCTCATTCTCTGCTATGACATGCAGACTGATTCTCTGCTGACATGAAGCCAGATTGTCTGTTACGGGACCTCTCTGCTCTGCCTGTGTGCTAGGCCTAAATATATGCCAATGGACTGTTGCAGTGGTGGGTGACGTGAAGCCTCATTCTCTGCTATGACATGCAGACTGATTCTCTGCTGTCATGAAGCCAGATTGTCTGTTACGGGACCTCTCTGCTCTGCCTGTGTGCTAGGCCTAAATATATGCCAATGGACTGTTGCAGTGGTGGGTGACGTGAAGCCTCATTCTCTGCTATGACATGCAGACTGATTCTCTGCTGTCATGAAGCCAGATTGTCTGTTACGGGACCTCTCTGCTCTGCCTGTGTGCTAGGCCTAAATATATGCCAATGGACTGTTGCAGTGGTGGGTGACGTGAAGCCTCATTCTCTGCTATGACATGCAGACTGATTCTCTGCTGACATGAAGCCAGATTGTCTGTTACGGGACCTCTCTGCTCTGCCTGTGTGCTAGGCCTAAATATATGCCAATGGACTGTTGCAGTGGTGGGTGACGTGAAGCCTCATTCTCTGCTATGACATGCAGACTGATTCTCTGCTGACATGAAGCCAGATTGTCTGTTACGGGACCTCTCTGCTCTGCCTGTGTGCTAGGCCTAAATATATGCCAATGGACTGTTGCAGTGGTGGGTGACGTGAAGCCTCATTCTCTGCTATGACATGCAGACTGATTCTCTGCTGACATGAAGCCAGATTGTCTGTTACGGGACCTCTCTCCTCTGCCTGTGTGCTAGGCCTAAATATATGCCAATGGACTGTTGCAGTGGTGGCTGACGTGAAGCCTCATTCTCTGCTATGACATGCAGACTAATTCTCTGCTGACATGAAGCCAGATTGTCTGTTACGGGACCTCTCTCCTCTGCCTGGGTGCTTGGCCTAAATTTATGACAATGGACTGTTGCAGTGGTGGCTGACGTGAAGCCTGATTCTCTGCTATGACATGCAGACTGATTCTCTGCTGACATGAAGCCAGATCCTCTGTTACGGGACCTCTCTCCTCTGCCTGTGTGTGTGCTGGGCCTAAATATATGCCAATGGACTGTTGCAGTGGTGGCTGACGTGAAGCCTCATTCTCTGCTATGACATGCAGACTGATTCTCTGCTGACATGAAGCCAGATTCTCTGTTACGGGACCTCTCTCCTCTGCCTGTGTGTGTGCTGGGCCTAAATATATGCCAATGGACTGTTGCAGTGGTGGCTGACGTGAAGCCTCATTCTCTGCTATGACATGCAGACTGATTCTCTGCTGACATGAAGCCAGATTCTCTGTTACGGGACCTCTCTCCTCTGCCTGTGTGTGTGCTGGGCCTAAATATATGCCAATGGACTGTTGCAGTGGTGGCTGACGTGAAGCCTCATTCTCTGCTATGACATGCAGACTAATTCTCTGCTGACATGAAGACAGATTCTCTGTTACGGGACCTCCCTCCTCTGCCTGGGTGCTGGGCCTAAATATATGCCAATGGACTGTTGCAGTGGTGGCTGACGTGAAGCCTCATTCTCTGCTATGACATGCAGACTAATTCTCTGCTGACATGAAGACAGATTCTCTGTTACGGGACCTCTCTCCTCTGCCTGGGTGCCGGGGCCTAAATATCTGAGAATGGACTGTTCCAGTGGTGGGTGACGGGAAGCCAGATTCTCTGCTATGGAACCTCTCTCCAATTTTGGTTAATTTTTATTTATTTAATTTTTATTTTAATTCATTTCCCTATCCACATTTGTTTGCAGGGGATTTACCTACATGTTGCTGCCTTTTGCAGCCCTCTAGCTCTTTCCTGGGCTGTTTTACAGCCTTTTTAGTGCCGAAAAGTTCGGGTCCCCATTGACTTCAATGGGGTTCGGGTTCGGGACGAAGTTCGGATCGGGTTCGGATCCCGAACCCGAACATTTCCGGGATGTTCGGCCGAACTTCTCGAACCCGAACATCCAGGTGTTCGCTCAACTCTAGTCCTGGTATCTTCTCTCTGCTTCAGACAATCGCTGGATTGAGGACCGTATTTTTTGCCCTCTAAGACGCACCTAGGTTTTAGAGCAGGATAATAAGAAAATAATATTTTCCATTACACCTCAGGTCAGACCAGCAATCAGACCCCAAATGTTAATCAGACCTCAGATCAGACCCCCAATGCCTCAGATCAGCCCCCCATGTCAGCCATCAGTCCGCCCTGTCAGCCATCATGCCCACATTTTAGCCATCATGCTGCCATGTCAGCCATCATGCCCCCATGTCAGCCATCATGCCCCCATGTCAGCCATCATGCCCACATTTCAGCCATCATGCTGCCATGTCAGCCATCATGCACCATGTCAGCCATCATGCCCCCATGTCAGCCATCATGCCCTCATGTCAGCCATCATGCCCTCATGTCAGCCATCATGCCCGCTATCAATCATGGCCCCCCCATGTCAGCCATTAGCGCAAAAAAACTAAACAAAACTTACCTCTCCTGCACGGCACCACGCCTCACCACCAGCGCTCTCTCTCTTCTTCCTGGTTCTCGGCTGTCAGCTGTGAAGGCTGCGCACAATGAGATCACATGGTGCGCAGCCCTTTACAGCAGACAGCCGAGCGGAGGACCAGAAAGTGGTGAGTACAGATCCTTCACCGCTTCCTGGTCCCCCGGTACTAATGAAGCCACTTGGTCTGCCTTATTATTGCACCGGCCCTGTACATGGCAGACATTAACCACTGGTAAGAGAGTAGGGGGGAAGTGGACAGATTAAGATTACCCCACATTTCATTGTCTACTACACGCACGCTTATTTTCTAGCATGTGTGTGATATGTTTGCCTCCTCCTTGTAAATGACAAGGACTTTAAATATACAAACAATTGCTGAATTTCTTGTGGTTTGTAATGTTTAAACTAAGCTGATATTTGTAAATGTCAAACGTATTTTATTTTTTAAACAAACGTACTGTGTCTTGAAATGTCAAAGCTATTTAGTACAGCAGTGACAAATTGACTTTTTTTGCAAATATTTGATCAATTGGATGAAATATTAAATATTTGTATTCCTCACCTCTCACCTTCTTCTTGCCTAGTTTTTCAATTTCATGTAACAACTGCTCCTGAATATTCAGTCACAACCAGTTTAATGCAACCAATAAGATTAAAGGGGTTGTCCAGGAATTAAAAAAAATGAAAATGCTTAAATATTATTTTATAATAAACATATTCCCAAATACCTTTCATTACTTAGAATGGCTTGTTTTGTCTAGAGAGCAATCATTAAGAGAAATAAAATGGCCGCCGTCCTATCAGTACACACAAAACATGTCCTAGTCACACAGGAGGACAAGTTACTTCATCACAATGAGCCATAGTGCTGTCTCATTCTCCTCTCTGCTCTGCTTGTCAGGAATCATGATCCTGAATACAGGTGAATCTTTGTGGGAATGGAGATGATGAGGAGACATGAGAGGAGGGTGAGGTGTGGCTAATGAGCAGCAGCGCTTGTTTACAGTCTCCATTACCACAGCCCCACATTACCACAGTCTGTTCTGTCCATCCTCTCTGTACTTCATGTCTCCTCATGAACTAAATACCCCAGAGATTCAGCTTAAAGGGCTTCTGTCACCCCACTAAACCGTTTTTTTTTTGTTTACTTATAATCCCTATTCTGCGATTTATGCCTACATAATCTAATTAATCATTTCGGTTCAGTAGATTGTGTTAAAAACTTGCTTTTAAAATATGCAAATTACCTTGCTACCAGCAAGTAGGGCGGCTACTTGCTGGTAGCCGCCGCATCCTCCGATCCTAAAGACGCCCCCTCCTCATATTGATTGACAGGGCCAGGGAACGGGATCGTTCTCTGCTGGCCCTGTTTGCATTCAAAATCTCGCGCCTGCGCCGTAACGGTATTCAGTCGGCGGGTGTAGATGTGACGTCATCAGCGTAGGCGCATTGAGGATGGAGCGGCTGAGCGAGCGGCCGCCTCTCAGTGCGCCTGCGCCGACTGAATACCGTTGCGGCGCCGGCGCGAGATCTTGATAGCAGACAGGGCTAGCAGAGGACGATCCCGTTCACTGGCCCTGTAAATCAACATGCGGAGGGGGCGTCTTTAGGATCGGAGGATGCGGCTGCTACCAGCAAGTAGCCGCCCTACTTACTGGTAGCAAGGTAATTTGCATATTTTAAAAGTACGTTTTTAACACAATCTACTGAACCAAAATGATTAATTAGATTATGTCGGCATAAATCTCAGTATAGGGATTATAAGTAAACAAAAAAAAAATAAACGGTTTAGTGGGGTGACAGAAGCCCTTTAAGTTCTTATCACCTGTATTCAGGTTCATAATCCCTGAAAAATAGAGAGGAGGAGGAGGATGATGCAGCTCTTTACCTCAGTGTTGTAAAGTAACTTGTCCTTCTGTGTGATTAGGACAGGTTTTGTGTGAACTAATGGTACAGCGCCCATTTTGTTTCCCCTGATAATTGCTCCCCAGACAAAACGAGCCATTGTAAATAATGAAAGGTATTTGAGAATATATTTATAATAAAGTAATAGTTAAGTATTTTCATTTTCTCAATTCCCGGAGAACCCCTTTAATGGAACTTACATTAATGTATATAGTTGTTACATAGAAACTCCTACTTGTCCAGTGCCCCATCTCTTTTGATATTGCGTGGTAAGAACATGTTCAGGACTCCCCTTCTGTTTTGTTCGCAAACAAAGGAGTTGGAAATTAGCCTTTGGGCTCCTAAAAACAATAAGGCTTGGGTGCGACTGCAATCCCCGCACCCCTCATAGCTAAGCTTGCATTCTTTAATAACAAACAAGTCCCCCGCTGCTTCTACGCTGATAACTGAGTGGTCTCTCGCCCTCAGTGTTCTTTATCTACACTGTTGTGATAATCTTAACAACAAAAGTTGTCAACCTTACTAACATTAGAAAATGTAGCCTGCTTACTAGATTGGCCTGCAATTGTTAAAGCCTAGAAAACCCCTTTAAGGTATATACACTCATTGACAAAAAAACACCCAGATAAAAATATTATATTGCTGCAAAACTTGGCATGCAGATATACAATTATTACAGGTGTGGTCTGATTGGACATTGGGTATTGCCACAGGAAGGCCTAAAAGTGTTCCCCCTGCAGTCCTATAAAATGGTTCTCAAGGGCTACTTTTGGGTAGTGTACCTCTTGGTGAGAGATCGTTGACTGCTAGACATGCCTCTGCAACACACTCAAATACATTTTGTCGAAAGAATTTGAGAGGGGGAACATCATTGAACTGAGAGAAGCAGGGTGATCATTTTGGCAAATTGCTTTCCACCAGTAGAGAGGATCATTTGATCAGCTGACAAGCATGAGCAGCTCCCAAAGTTTCGTTATCCAACATCCAGAAAAGGGGACTCACACTTTACACACCTTTGTCTCTGTATGGACCATTTTGAAACACCTAACAGAAGGGAATTTGGTGTTATGGTGCCCATTACGTGTCCTGCCATTGACAGCCAGCCATTGTCAACTTCGTTTGCGGTGGTGACATGAACAAGAAACAAGAAACTCTCTGTTTTTATGAACAAGAAACCAGGACTGCTATAGACTGGACACTCTTTAGCGATTAATTAAAGTTCTGTTTGGTATCCCACGACGGTCGGGTTCAAGTATGGAGGCATTGTGGTGAGTGCATTAATCCTACCTAACGACAAGCTGCCCCAACTACTGGTTTGATAATCTGTGGAGCCATCATATAGAACAGTCATTCAACCCTAGTAGTGATATGTGTGACACTATCAGCCCATCAATGTGTGCAGGACATCCTTCAGCCACACGTGTTGCCTCTCAGGGCAGGGCTTCCATTTGGCATTTTGTAAGCAGGATAATGCTTGCCCTCAGACAGCAAGGGTTTCCCAGGAATTCATTCTCTATATACTTCCTTGGCCTGCCCAGTAGCTGAATGTATCGCCAAATTTTAGGTAGTGAACAATATACAGTATTTTTTTATCCAATCAACTGCTCCAAACACAAAAAACAGAGGATATTCATGATGGTGATATTTCAAGAATATGGACATTTTTATCATTGCATTTTACTCATTTATGGCTAAAGATAACTGCTCTGACAGCTCGATCTGCAACTCTTATCTCTCCTCTCCTGGGAGTTCATAAACATTCATTATAGCTAAATTCTTATCATTTTGATAGGAATGTCACTATAAATGTAACTTCAGTTATATAAATAGCCCCTAAAAGTGTTGGCCCCTGACAGAATAATGAGAGAGGAGTTGCAGAGAGCGATGAGGCGAAAGCAAAGCTATTAACTTTTTCTCCACTCTATTCACTGAGGAAAATAAACTGTCGGATGAAAAGCAGAGTGTCAAAATAAACTCCCCATTAAAAATGACCTGTCTGACCCAAGAAGAAGTACAGCGGGATCTTAAAAAGATTAAAATAGACAAATCACTAGGTCCAGATGGCATAAAACCTGATATCCTAAGAGAATTAAGACTCTTATTTCTGATATTGATGGACTAAAAAATAATGACAGGGAGTGTTCACCAGGATTGGCACTTAGCAAATGGGGTGCCAATATTCAAAACAGGGTCAAAAACAGAACTTGGAAACTATAGGCCGGTTAGTGTAACATCTGTTGTAGGTAAACTGTTTGAGGGTTTTCTAAGAGATGCTATTCTGGAGTATCTCAATGAAAATAAGTGTATAACACTGTATCAGCACAGCTCATCAGGGATCGGTCATGTCAAAATAAATTAATCAGTTTCTATAAGAAGGTATGTTCTAGACTTGACCACAGCGAATCAATGGATGTCGTATATCTTGACTTCTCCAAAGCATTTTATACTAAGCCACATAAAAGGTTAGTACATAAAATGAGAATGCTTGAACTGAGAGAAATGTCTGTATGTGGGTAAGTAACTGGCTCAGTGATAGAAAACAGAGGGTGGTTATTAGTGGTACACACTCAGATTGGGTCACTGTCACTAGTGGGGGACCTCAGGGATCAGTATCAACCCCTGGAAAACAAGCATTAACCCCTGGCATTACCACTGGAGCTGGCTGAGTAACCCTTTCCATACCCCCTAGATCAACGAGAACCCTTTTATCCTTATATCCCACTGCCACCAATGATATATTAACCCCTGCATTATCCTGCAATATTTTCTTGTTCCACTGAATATACCTCTGCAGTGCCAGTATCACTGCATTTAACCCCTGCGTTGCCCTGTCTATCCTGAATTAACCCCTACAGTGCCATACCCCTGCATTGCCCTGCCTATACTGTTTTAACCCCTATATTGCCATATCCCTGCATAGCCCTAAACCCCTGCTCTGCCCTGATTTAACCACTGCAATGCTACCCTGTTACCCTAGTTGTCACTGCCAGTTCTGTGAGAAGGTCTGGCAGACGTTTTTCTCTACCTCTTGCATGAAGTTCTTTGTTTTGGTTTCACTTTGTCATCTTCTTTCCTTCTACCAGGTGTCACCTATTTAGACTAATTGTCTCCCTTTATATTCCCTCCCATACTGCCTCACTTTGCGGTTTATACTACTTCCTGGATGAGGTGTTCACTGCTGGAGGCTGCTGCTGCTGCTGTTTGCTAAGATAAGTCTTTTTCTTTATTTGTGTTTCCTTGCTGGCTCGATTCTAGGTGACCCTGACTCAGTCCGTATTAAGCGCAGTGAGCTGGTGGTCGTGTCCCCTCACTATTATAGGGTCTTCAGGTGTCACACAGTCTTAGGTACGTGGGCATGCAGTTGTCTACCATTCAGACCCTTGCATGGGCATAGCAGTCAGGGAGAGCTCTTAGGGTTTATATTGCTCACCCATATGCTCCTTAGTTTGGGATCAAGCCAGTTGTATATATTTATTTATAAGTTCCAGCTATCTGCAACATCATCCGTGACATTAGTATTGTATTTAACCCTTTTTACCCTTTAGGGACAGCTTAAGCCTCTTGCACATGACTGTTCCGTTTTTGTTGCGGATCCGCAAAACACGGAAACCGCCCGTGTGCCTTCCGCAATTTGCGCAATGGAACCGGTGACCTATTGTAGAAATGCCTATTCTTGTCCGCAAAACAGACAAGCATAGGACATGTTATATTTTTTTTGCAGGGCCACGGAACAGAGCAACGGATATGGACAGCACATGGAGTGCTGTCCGCATCTTTTGCGGCCCCATTAAGTGAATGGATCCGCACCCGAGCAGCAAAAACTGCGGCTAGGATGCGGACCAGAACAACGGTCGTGTGCATGAGGCCTTATAGAGAGGTTGGGAGGGCACTGCTTTTGTGTGTATTGGCCCACAAGCTAGAAGAAGGGAGGGATGATCACCTGATATGTACTGTGTTAAAAAAATAAAAAATTCTTTATTACAAATATATAGCGCTATATTCTAAATATTCTCGAATTCTCGAAGTGCTGATATTCGTGAAAAAAAATTAGCTTTTTGAATATTCGCGCTTACCCTACTTAGGAACAACATAATTGTATAATTGATTGCCAATATAAAACATTAAATGAAAAGCCATATAAGACATGATTAAAAATTAATTTATTAATTTCCATAATATTGTGACATGATTGGGATCCCATACATTTCATACAGAGCAATTGATACTGTATAGAAAATTACAATAAAGTGCACAGTGCATAATTGATCGATTTCCACCATGTGTGAACACAACCTAATTAGTATACAAAAAAAAAGAAAACAACAGCTGCGTTAAATCAAATAAGGTAAATTACATACAACTACTGCATCGTTGGTGTTTCCACCACGCATTTTCCATTACTCACTCTCCAAGATGCGAACCACGTGATCCAGGTGCGTGTCACGTGCTAACAATCACACGAGCACTTCCTAGGCAACGAGGCCGTGTCAGGGGGAGGGAGGGAGGAGGGAAACTGACACGTGATCCTCCGGCAGCCACAGGCACATGATCGGGGCACATATACATGTAAATAAGAATTTAACTAAGAACACTGATGCATTCAAAAAAATAATTATATATATATATATATATATATATATAAAAGCACAGATGATGCTGTCTTGACACCTTTTTCTGGGAAGTCTTTATCACCTACTGACTCCAATTAGGATAATGGAATCAACACCTTTGACCCAATGCTGGGTATAATTACCAGATGTGGATTCAGTTACATATTTATTCCCAGAATTTTTGTACAATCACTCAGAATTGAGAAAGCTCGTTGGAAGAACGAGTGAAACGTTTTCAAGAAATCTACAGTACGTCCAGTTGCCTTGAATTATTCTTTACAGATCTATACCATGACCTGGATAAATGAGAACCTTCACAGACACAGATGTAGCAGGGTTAACACACAAACTCTTAACTCAAATTTCTTAACTCATCGCGTTATCTTGAAACAAAAGCCATTAAAGGTGTTTTCTTAACGCATTTAGTTTAGATAACACGTCTCATAAAGCATGTGTGTTAACTCTATTACATCTGTAGCAAGCCTTCATCCAGACACAAGGCTCCCAGATCCCAACACAGAGACCTCGCTTCTGAGCCCAGCTGCCCATTTAAGGACACTGTAAATAAGACAATCAGACAATCCCACATGCTGGGAGGATAATACCTGTTTTCCCAGACCGAACCTCTCACTGTGGGTGAAAAAAGGACTCCACTAAGTTTTCACCTATGGAAGTGCTGCGTTTGTTTTTCTTTTGTATGTTCTGACAGTTGGTTACGTCTATACTGCGGACACTCTGGACTTCTGCTACTGTTAGTGCTGCCTTGGATTTTCCTACTTTTTATATATATATATATATATATATATATACAGTACACACCTTCTCATTCAAAGAGTTTTCTTTATTTTCATGACTATGAAAATTGTAGATTTTTACTGACGGCATCAAAACTATGAATTAACACACGTGGAATTATATACATAACAAAAAAGTGTGAAAGAACTGAAAATATGTAATATTCTAGGGTCTTCAAAGTAGCCACCTTTTGCTTTGATTACTGCTTTGCACACTCTTGGCATTCTCTTGATGAGCCTCAAGAGGTAGTCACCTGAAATAGTCTTCCAACAGTCTTGAAGGAGTTCCCAGAGATGCTTAGCACTTGTTGGCCCTTTTGCCTTCACTCTGCGGTCCAGCTCACCCCAAACCATCTCGATTGGGTTCAGGTACGGTGACTGTGGAGGCCAGGTCATCTGGCGCAGCACCCTATCACTCTCCTTCATGGTCAAATAGCCCTTACACTGGAGGTGTGTTTGGGGTCATTGTCCTGTTGAAAAATAAATGATGGTCCAACTAAACGCAAACCGGATGGAATAGCATGCCGCTGCAAGATGCTGTGGTAGCCATGCTGGTTCAGTATGCCTTCAATTTTGAATAAATCCCCAACAGTGTCACCAGCAAAGCACCCCCACACCATCACACCTCCTCCTCCATGCTTCACGGTGGGAACCAGGCATGTAGAGTCCATCCGTTCACCTTTTCTGCGTCGCACAAAGACACAGTGGTTGGAACCAAAGATCTCAAATTTGAACTCATCAGACCAAATCACAGATTTCCACTGGTCTAATGTCCATTCCTTGTGTTCTTTAGCCCAAACAAGTCTCTTCTGCTTGTTGCCTGTCCTTAACAGTGGTTTCCTAGCAGATATTCTACCATGAAGGCCTGATTCACACAGTCTCCTCTTAACAGTTGTTCTAGAGATGTGTCTGGTGCTAGAACTCTGTGTGGCATTGACCTGTTCTCTAATCTGAGCTGCTGTTAACCTGCGATTTCTGAGGCTGGTGACTCGGATGAACTTATCCTCCGCAGCAGAGGTGACTCTTGGTCTTCCTTTCCCGGGGCGGTCCGCATGTGAGCCAGTTTCTTTGTAGCGCTTGATGGTTTTTGTGACTGCACTTGGGGACACTTTCAAAGTTTTCCCAATTTTTCGGACTGACTTCTTAAAGTAATTATGGCCACTCGTTTTTATTTACTTAGCTGCTTTTTTCTTGCCATAATACAAATTCTAACAGTCTATTCAGTAAGACTATCAGCTGTTTATCCACCTGACTTCTCCACAACGCAACTGATGGTCCCAACCCCATTTATAAGGCAAGAAATCCCACTTATTAAACCTGACAGGGCACACCTGTGAAGTGAAAACCATTTCAGGTGACTACCTCTTGAAGCTCATCAAGATAATGCCAAGAGTGTGCAAAGCAGTAATCAAAGCAAAAGGTGGCTACTTTAAAGAACCTAGAATATGACATATTTTTAGTTCTTTCACACTTTTTTGTTATGTATATAATTCCACATGTGTTAATTCATAGTTTTGATGCCTTCACTGTGAATCTACAATTTTCATAGTCATGACAATAAAGAAAACTCTTTGAATGAGAAGGTGTGTCCAAACTTTTGGTCTGTACTGTATATATAGCAGAAATAAGTAACTATAAGACTTGTTATTGTTTTAATAAATATAGTTTATTATTAAAATACAGTACATAGTCTTTTGTCGTTGCTGTAGTCCAGTGCACGCGTTCAGGAAAAAGTTAGAGAAACAGGTCGAAAAAGGAAATAGGCATAATCAGCAATAGCTGAATTAATATTCCCTATAACAACTGGCATGTAAATAATGTGTCGGACTGCTCCCTGGTTCCAATTCAACCCTGTGTTAAGGTCCAGTTAAATATTCTTGAGTAAATGTATTCCTCCACAGAGGCATCTGTAGACAGTAAAGTGCTTCAGAGACCCCATCTGGGAAACCCACGTGGGGTAATGGATCCACTGAGTGATATTAAACTGGTCTTTAGGAAGCACTATAGGAAGAGAAAGCATGTGCACTTCAGTGTTGTAACAGCGACTGCTGCCCACCGATGTTCTCCTGCTTACCGCCACCGTTTTGGGCTCCATGTTCAGTGCTGATCTGTTGCTGATGTTCTCCGTGTTCCTGGACGCTGCTACATGCTCGATCCCTGCCTGTTTGCCTTAAATCTCCTGTTGCCGATCCGGATTGCCTGACCCATACCTGTGCAACCTGCCCTGACCTATTGCTTGTTTGACTTCACCTCTGCCTCATCCTTCAGTCCTGCACTGTCTCTCCTGCTGACTACGTCTGTACCTCTGGTACCTCGTGATCTGTCTGGACCAGCTGTCTCTTGTGCCAATCCTCCTCAAGAAGTAGAAACCTAGTGTTCCCCTCAGGAAAGTCTATCCCCATCATCAGGGGTAAAGGGTTCACTTAGACAATGCCCTTAGAGGAGGTAGGACACGTGGCACAGTGGGTTTACATCTGCCGGTTTGTGGCAAGTGTCCTCTACCGGAACAACCTGCCTGAAGATTTTGATGCTAGTGTGAAACTAACCTTACACTTTACAATGCATGCATCAATCTGTGATTGGATGAAAGAGGCAGCTCTTCCTTAGCAGCGTGCTCTGTGTGCAGTGCTCACTCTCTAGTGTAGAGGAGATGAAGGAGAATTGCTTGTTATTGGATACTATGCCACTCAATTACAACTATGGAACTAACATTATATGCTATATGCTATATGCACAGTAGCCTTAAACTTGCACTACACACATACAGTACATTTATAGTGACACAAGGAACATAATTAAAAATTTAGAATCATGGACCATGTCCCATTGTCACACAAAGGGGGCAATAGAACCATGCTGTTGAGGAAACATTCAGCTGAATGAATATGTAAACTCCTTACCCTAAAATCATTAGGGTTATTAGTGGATTACAAACCCTGGTTATTATTTTAAATTAAGATTGAGTTTATTTGATATCATTTGCTTGCCCTTTGTCTCCTCAAATGAAACTTCTCATTATATGTGTGGTCGTACCCTTACGGTGTATTCACACTACTATATGTGCATAAATGTATGTCGGTTGTCTTACATGTGGGACTGCCTGACTTTCTATTTAGAAACATAGAAACATAGAATGTGTCGGCAGATAAGAACCATTTGGCCCATCTAGTCTGCCCAATATACTAAGTACTATGGATAGCCCCTGGCCCTATCTTATATGAAGGATAGCCTTATGCCTATCCCATGCATGCTTAAACTCCTTCACTGTATTTGCAGCTGCCACTCCTGCAGGAAGGCTATTCCATGCATCCACTACTCTCTCAGTAAAGTAATACTTCCTGATATTACTTTTAAACCTTTGCCCCTCTAATTTTTTAATATTATTATAACTCCTATTACTTGTTTAATATACATTAGGATGATGTGTTTGTTTATATGGTAACTTTGAGAATGCCTATGCGTTCTCTATGACGCACGCATCACATGATTAATGATGCTTGTACTACATGATTACTTTTGTTTTTGACATCATTGAATCATTGGAATCATCAAGAAGCTGTAGACGCCATGATATATTTATGCATGGCGGGTTGATGCTGGTTAGTGTTACCTGCTTTGAATCTGCACAGTAGTTTTTAATGAAACACTGATTATTAATTTACAGTTTATTATAGTTTATTCACTGTTACAGTGGGCATCAGGTACAGTGAGGTAAATAAGTATTTGATACACTGGCGATTTTGCAAGTTTTCCCACCTACAAAGAATGAAGAGGTCTGTAATTTTTATCGTGGGTACACTTTAACTGTGAGAGACAGAATAAAAAAATAAAAAAAAATCCAGAAAATCACATTGTATGATTTTTAAATAATTAATTTGCATTTTATTGCATAAAATAAGTATTTGATACAATAGAAAAACAGAACTTAATATGGTACAGAAACCTTTCTTTGCAATTACAGAGGTCAGATGTTTCCTGCAGTTCTTGACCAAGTTTACACACACTGCAGCAGGGATTTTGGTCCACTCCTCCATCCAGATCTTCTCCAGATCTTTCAGGTTTTGGGGCCGTCGCTGTGCTACATTGAGTTTCAGCTCTCTCCAAAGATTTTCGATTGGGTTCAGGTCTGGAGACTGGCTAGGCCATTCCAGGACCTTGAAATGCTTCTTACAGAGCCACTACTTTTTTTGCTGGCTGTCTGTTTCGGATCATTGTCATGCTGGAAGACCCAGCTAAGACCCATCTATAATGCTCTTACTGAGGTAAGGAGGTTGTTAGCAAAAATCTTGTGATACATGGCCCCATCCATACTCCCTTTAATACAGTGCAGTCGTCCTGTACCCTTTGCAGAAAAGCACCCTCAAAGTATGATGTTTCCACCCCCATGCTTCACAGTTGAAATGGTGTTCTTGGGGTTGTACTCATCCTTCTTCCTCCAAACGAGTGGAGTTAATACCAAAAAGTTCTGTTTTGGTCTCATCGGACCACATGACCTTCTCCCATGCCATTGTGTACACATATGTACATTGCACTTTTATATTGATTGAGAAAAGTCCCAGTAAGAGGACTGAAACATCACACTGATGACTGAAGGACACTACTACTCAACTTTTTGGGAGTGCTGTGGAATTTTCTTCTAAAATATATAATAGATGCATATATCTTAGAGATGAGCAAACTTTTCAAGATTCGCTCAGGTTAGCCAAACATTTGAGAGAGAGAGAGTATCTTTTCGCTTACTTTCAATCAGAACTTTTTAGCGTATTTGGGATGAATTCCAAACTAATAGAATTAATTTGCTCATTCTTAATTTATATCTATCTGTCAATTTATAAGATATATTCTTGAATACCTCAATTTTTTTAAAGAAATTGATATAAATAAATACGTGCCTTAGACTGCCCACAATAAAAGGCCACTCTGAAATGTGCAGTTTGATCACACAGCACAATGCCACAGATGTCGCAACGTTTGAGGGAGCGTGCAGTTGGCATGCTGACTGCAGGAATGTCTACCACAGCTGTTGCCCATGCAATGAATGTTCATTTCTCTACCATAAGCCGTCTCTAAAGGTGTTTCAGAGAATTTGGCAGTACATCCAACCGGC